>NW_015650691.1:1066632-1102473 GCF_001515625.1 Sinocyclocheilus rhinocerous | reverse complement strand
TATATATATATATATATGACAAATTAAGAGCTGAATTAACATTGCTTTATATTCTGAAATGTAAGATAAATATTTAATGAAATGAATATAAAACATCAATTTGTAAATGCACCAGTGTGCAGGCATTTTTAGTGTTTTATACCGTACATAAGATAAGATACAGTAAGAACATGAACAAAGTAAAACAAACTGACAAATACAATAAAACAAATATACAAATGAAATGAAATAAACAGTGCTTTCATTTTTCCATGAAGGTCTACAAACATTACTGTTCAGGTAAGTAATTACAAGTAATTAAGTATTACAAGTAAATTAAATAATTACAGTTTTCTTACCAAATATAAAATAATTTTAGATGCAGTTTAATAATATGAATATGATTTAATGCGCTTTTGAACTACAGGGAAACGGTGCTTTAACGTGAGCAACACCATGAACACGGACGCTGCCTATAGGCTAATTCTGCCATGTGACAACACATTTATTTGCGTTAAAGCCCCTTTTTTCGACAAAAAGTGTTTCCAAACAATTTTTTGTGACATTTGAAGTATCAATATAGAATTTATAATATTTATATTTGCTGTTCTAATGTGCTAATGTGCCTTCAAAAATCCAAACGATTAACAAAGATGTGTGTGTTTTAAATTAAGATAATAATTTATACTTTTGTGTATGGGTGTGTTTTAAATTAAGATAATAACTTATAGCTACCTTTGACTAATCCCTTTTCTTAAAAATAGTTTAAAGCCTGAAATGAGCCCAAAAAAAATAATAAAAAAGCCCAATTGTCTTTTTTTTTTTTTTTTATTGACAAAAAAACACACTATTCCACATTCTGCCCAATGTCCTTCAAACAAACGTGCCAAGTAAATGCTATGAAAACATACAGTGCTTAATTTATTAGACCACCTGTCATAATAAAGAGAAAACACAAATATTTTAGGAATCTGTCAAAAAATTGTTTAAATCTAAAAATGTTCATGTCATTTATTGGGCAAATATTAAACTGAAACAAATAAATAGCATTTATTTACATAATAACAAAAATTGCCTCCTATGCCTTTCATAACATCTTGCATTCTTGCTGCCATTGTTTATGCACTTTTTGACTGTAATTGGGCATCTGGAAAAAACACTATAAAGTGCTTGACTATTTTCTTCTGCCTTTCTTTCATAGACAACAGCAATAATCATATTATAGCATTAGAAATAGTGTTACTAAAGAGCTTACACAAATAGGAGGACTAACCTATACAGAAAGCTAAAAAATGATTTTGGTAATCACCAATACTGTATAAAGACGAATAAAATCACAAACTCAGTGTTGACCAACAGGTGAGAGTAATAATATTCTGCAGGAATACACGTTCATTTTGATCACAGTCACGTCTTACTGTCATTTCTTTATCGTATAAAAGACGGTTATGAAGCGTCTAATATTTATATTCAGCAGACAATTACATGCTGTTATCAGTTCCTACTCTCATAAAATGTGTGCACTACATGTTGACTTTTAAACCTAAATTTAACGCTCAACAACAGATATTTTAGCACAGTGAATGTTTTGCGCTGAATATTAATTGTCTCCCTTTGTCTGTGTGCGCACGCCTGCCGCTTATTCAGATTTAAACTTAATGCAGATTGTCAGGGCGGGCCTTTATGCAAAAATGGAAATGCTTGCGTGAATTTGTGACATTTACAGTCAATATGACCGTAAACTGAAAGTTTTTGCGCTGAGGACACACACGCATCTGTCAAACTGCCTGACAGGGCAAGCCATTAGCCTACGCCAATGCATTAAGTTAGTTTAAAGCTTAAAATAAAGAATTTATGTTTTGGGCAACTTGGTTCACGTACTTCTCCCGCAGCATCTCATTCTGTTTCCTCCACTATTTTTAGATGCATTTTGTAATTCAGTGCTGTAATTTGACACGACCAGCTGAAGTTGGACGTGCACTGTGGGCAGACCCGACTAATCGATAATGAGAATCGTTGTCGATTATTTCCATTATTGATAATAATCGATTTTATCAATTAGTTGTTGTAGCCCTACTGCAGATACCCTGTAAATTCATATAATTTACATTTCATAATTTATATACTGTATGTTGGCTATTTATATTAGGCAATGTTATATACAATCCAGACAGGTGGTTTTTAATAGCACAATAACATCTGATTTAAAGTGGAGAACTCAAGTATGTATGTAAACATGTAATTTACCACAGTTTAAAATGCTGGAAAATCTTGAAAATGCACCTTGAAAGTGCTTAAAAAGTACTTAAATTTTACTTTGGAAAAGGTGTTAAGAACCCTGTATTAAGTAAAGTGTTTGCATTCGTGCATTTGCGTTCTATATGTCTCTCTTGTTCATTGAAGACGTTGTGTGTTCCTCTGTATTTGTAGTTTTATATGGCATTTATATTTGTAGTTTTATCTCTCTCTACCATCTCAACGCCCCCTGGGTTGACTTTGTTTTGGCCTGAGGAACAGTGATCTCTTTGAAAACTCACTTTGAAATAATCTTTGTATTAGGTTAAGGCATCAGCTTTAACAAGCCCCAGTCCAGCATATTTGTGTGTTGGTATTTGCTGATTATTCCAAAACCCACAAAATCCTTTCACCAGCCTCCCCTCCTAAAGAATAATTAACCTCCATTTTGCAAACAGCATAAAGAGACGATATACATCACCCACACCCATTCTGATGCCAGTCAGATGCCAGTGTTCTTGTTTCTGCTGTGCTGCTATGGCTACAGTGTAGTGAGGCAGTGCCTGGTGGCCATTTGAATGTGACAAGACAAAACACATTTTGTCCTGTCATCACTCTAAATGAATGACCTCTCACACAGATACACCAGGCCTTGTACAATGGAATGAGAAAAATGGTGGCATTGTCACATATCTCTGGTCTGGTGGACAGGAGTTGGCTAACTGAGTTGGCAGGAGTTGGTTTCAGCATATTGCTATTTAATTCTTATGGCCTTAGTCATATGTAAACATCATTAATTTTTATCACATCATTTATTGGGTTTAAAAAAAAAAGAGATATAGCTGCCTAGAGGAATGGTTTTGGTTGGTCGTATTTCTCAAGCAAACAATTTTGTACAGCATATACTGAGACAAAGACTTCCAACACTAACAGAATATCATTATTTCCTCTCTACACAGGTGTCCAATCAACCAAAAAGTCAGGGATCCCAGCTCCTCGTGAGATCACACAAAGCATCTCCAGAGAACGTGTCTCATTGCGTGACCAACTGAAAAGCTCTACAGCCAAAAAGATGGTCACCAGTGCCAGCACCTCTAGTCTGTCCACGCTGTCCAAGCATTCACGTGGCTCTGTCAAGACCAAAGCAGAGTCTGTTGTTTTCGACAAGAACCTGCTGGAGAGTCAGGTGAAGGAGCTTCTGGCTGAGGCCAAAACCAAAGAGTTTGAGATCATTAAGTTACGGATGGAGCTCCAGCGGCATAAAGGGAAGGATTCATCATCAGAGGCTGGGACACCAGAGGGGAATTCAGAGATAGAAAGGACTCCAGCACAGTCTGGAGACATCCAGGTGCTTGTAGGGGAACTGAAGGAGAAGAACGGACGTTTCCAGCGTGAGTTGGCCACCTTGCGGGAAGAGAATCAGGCTTTGAAGCAGAAGCTTATTACATTGGAGAGCACCACAACACTGCTTACCAGCTCTAGTAAGCATTCAGTTAATGGGGTTTTTCCAGAAAACACCACTTCAGATGCCGTCAGTGCAGTCAATGGAAGCCACCTTAAAACTTCTGCGTCATCTGGTAGTGAAACCAAAGGCTCTCCTTTACCCTCCTCAGAATCCTCAGAGTTTGAGAAGATTCCCTCACGCTCCGACTCAGTCAGTAGCAGCATTAAGAGTGTTGTGCCCAGTGGTGCGGTGAAAGAGCTCTCAGTGGAGTCCCTGACAGACCGCATCCAGAAGATGGAAGAGAGTCACCACAGTACAGCCGAAGAACTTCAGGCCACTCTACAGGAGCTAGCTGACCAGCAACAGGTTGTCCAGGAGCTAACAGCTGAGAATGAGCGTCTGGTGGAGGAGAAGGGCCTACTACAAACTTCCCTACAGCAGCAAAGGGAGCGTGTAGAACTTTTGGCGCAACAGAATGAGTCCCTTCTCCAGAGGCTCAGAGAACAAGCTCAGTGTAATGAAGCTGAGGCTTCACGTGCCTCTCGGGTTGCAGAGCTTGGACAGCGTTTGGCTGAGCAAGTGGAGAGCTCCCGCTTTGAAAGAGAGAAGCTGGTAGACATCCAGCAGCAGCTGACAGGCAGTCTTAGAGCTTTGGAAATGGAGAATCAGGAGGCACAAATTGCTGTGAAGAGCTTAAAAGAAGAGGTAGAGCTTCTTCAAGGGCATCTGGAGAGTGAGAAGGTTGCTAAAGATGAGGCGGTGAGGAAAAATGAGGAACAGCGGCTAGCCACGGAGGCTCTGAGAGCGGAGAGTGCTAGTCTGAAGGCGCAAGTGGAGGTGGAGCGGCAGAAGATAGCTGAGCTGAAGGCAGTGCAGAGCGCCAGTGACAACACAGAGTTGCAAAGTCTGCTTAAAGCGGCGCATGAAGATAGAGACAAGCTGGAGCTGAGTTGCACGGAGCTACGACAAGAGCTACAGCAGGTACGCAGTAAAACGGAGTGTGCTCAGGGTGCTCTGGACAAGGTGTAGAACCACACTGGTAGTTTATAATATAAAGATGCAGGTATCGCCCTCTTCCAATAATCTTGAAGTGACCTAAATACTGGCCAATTATTCGTTCATCACTAGATATTAATTTGGTAGTGCTTGAATGCTATTATATTGTTAGAATAAGTCCACAGATGCCCGGGATGCCCATCCTGCTCTTGAAGGGCCATCTTCCTGCAGAGTTTAGTAGGGGTGCTCCGACTGATTGGCTACTGATAGCAATCAGCTGATAATTACTTTGGGAAGTTTGATCGGCAGTCTCTATAAAGGCCAATCTCATAAACCTATCTCAAGCTGACGATGTGCCTGCTGTGAGAGGTTTGGCATGATGGATAAAATATTGGATAAAATATAAAATATTTATAATGCTGAAGGTTAGGTACAATTCATATTTCTTTATTAAATAACTTACAAAGTAATTTGAAAACTTTCTGTGAGACGTAATTTCACAAACAGCATGAGTGAATCACCGTGTGCTCTCTCTCTTTCTCTTTTTAAAAAACACAAATGGCTTCAAATCACAATATTGCGTCTGCACTAAGTGAGCTGCATGCTGCACAGCTGACACAGGAATTGTCACTTGAACAATCGAGGCAGTGGTGCATCGTCACTATAATTTGGATTTCTTTTGAAGTCTTGCCAGTGTTTTAACCATTCAGCACTCGTGTGCTCTCCTAAAGACGGTACGGTCATGCACAGTCAAAGCACACAAACGTTACATTCACCTCGCCAGCGCTGTTGTAGGCGGACTGTCCACATGGTCACAAAAATTGGGCTGCACACGGACGGTGTGCGCGGAATTCCGCAGACACTTCTGACAAAAATTGCATCATGAGGACAGTGTGCGGACCGTCGCAGAACACCTCACATACAGCTCACAAAATCAGGCTTTTGCTGTATGTAAGCTATTGTGCAACAATTGCCCCATTGTAAAAACAAAAATGCACTGCATGATCAAACATTTAGGTGAGATAATTATATATTTTTGAAAAATGTCTAAAAAATATACCCCCCCGAAAGAAATTCAGGCCCTGAATGAATGTCTGTAAAAATCCGGATTGGAGCATCACTATAAATAATTCTACATGTTAAAAAGTAAGCTTAAAAAAAAATAGGTATCTGTGATAGTATCAGCAGATACCGCTTCCTGTGATTGACGATCGATGATTGGCTCCAAAAATCCTGATCGGATCACCCTTACACCCTGTCCTAACTACACGCGACAAGATTCCAGTGACAAGCAATTTAGGTGTCCACACCAGACGTGACACGACACCATAGAATCAAATATCACAGTCAATCAAAAGCTTGTGTGGGGGGGCTCTCTCTGGAAGCGCACTGCACTCACAACGAAATGGATATGTTTATAATCTAATTCATAAATATTAAATTTTTTTAACATTACTAAAGGTACATAATGAGTGATTAATACCATTTTTGTTATGAAATATGCGTGTTGGTTTGCATCGAGTTCACAGTTTAACACACATATTTGCTTTAATTTATTTTCAATATCTGAGGTAAACTATCTATTGTTGCTTTCAGTATGGCTATTGTCACGGGAAGGGTATACTAGAGACCAGGCAGGAAGACGAAGATGACGGATAAACGGATATTTAATGATTTGACAACAGGGAATTCAGACAGGGTAGACATCCACATTCAGGGTAACATTCACAATAACCGACAAACTAGAATACAAGAGACAGGAACTAATATAGGGCAGATAACGAGGGCCAGACAGGTGAGCACAATGAGGTGATTAACTGATAATGAGAACAGGAACAACCAAATAAGGACACAGAGGGAGAAACCACAATCAACAGTCCACAGGGGTGTGACAGCTATAAGGTCATACAAAAAGATATTCAAACTCACATTAGACACGTTTAACTTTGAATAAAGCACATAATCATTACCTGAGATTATCACTGACTATGTTTGCATGGACATCAGTAATCTAATTATTTACCTTATTCTGAATAAGACAATATTATGATTAAGGTGTTTACATGTTATAGTACATAGATCGATTAATGGCACGTCATTACGTCACCAAGCGACACCATCCGACGTCCCCTCCAGAATTTCACTTAGTAACATATAGTTCGTGTTCGTTATGATGCCATATACAGTTTTGGGTGTTTCATTTTTAATTTACTGAAAGCTTCCAAGTGCAGTTAATTATTTGTCATGCTGTGCAAACAGACGACGGCGTTGTAGAAGCCATGCTCTTTTATTTGCCGTCAAACCGTTGACCACTGCCGTGTGTGTATCCTGTCGCAAAATGCGGCGAAAAGTCCTACACGATGGTAATAATGTGATTAAGGTGTGTACATGTCTATACTGCACTTCAATAAAGCGACTAAAATAAGAATACTCCACGTCTTAAAATCGGATTATTGTTGTCCATGTAAACGTACTCACTGTCATATAGTTTGTATTTTGTTGTTCAAGCAATGAAAATAGAAACCGTTTCTAAAATAGAAATTTCGCATGTCGCCGTCGCAGCTAGTTAGGACAAAAACTCTGATTAATATGGAAAAGATACCTTTTATCTCATGTCATGTGTAGTTAGGACACAGTGTCAGAGTTTAGTTTCAAGTCAACTGCCTGGAAGTTTCTAGTGATCCTGAAGACCTTGGCTTTATCCAGAAACACCCCCAACAACTGCATTCACTATTCCTATACATACTTGACTAATATAGTCTGCTGAATGAGTGAATGAAAACGAGCTAGCAAACACCAGTGAGAATTAGTGCACCAAAAGTGCCATCCGGATGCCAATTGGCAAGACCCTCACAGTGCATGGGTATTCTCTAGTGGCTAGACATTAAGGGTACATTGGTTGTAAACTCGTTATTAATTCGCATTATGGGATTCAATGAGTGTTCTCGAAAATGTCCACTTTGGTTTTGGACACCACTACAAATGGCTGTCGCCCCAGATGTCCCCTCAGTGCACTGTTGAGGTGTATTGGGGAAATTTCAGACACAGCCCTTGATTAGATGGTTCAGGTGTGTATAATTAGGGCTGGAGCTAAACTCTGCTGGAAGGTGGAGACCCCTGGTATAGGCAAACTAACAGTTCCAGTTCCACCTTATTATTTTAGTATAACTTCAAGAATGCTAAGTAGGTTTTATATCAATGTAAGTTTTTCTGGGTCCAACTTGGCCTTGTTAGGCAAGCTCTGCAGCAGACTTTGACTACCTGATAGTCAAAGCTGCATTACGTCACAAAAGTGTGGGCTTGGAAGAAGACCGTGAGGGTTTGGGGTGCCATTTGGGACAGGGTGTTTGCAAATTAAGATGCACAAAATAAAAATTTATCTTAAACTAGAGATTCAAACTGTTTGAGAACATTTTAAGGTACTTTATTAACCTTAGGTTCATAATGTAGTGAAAATAGTCTTGCTGTTAGACATGGATGAATTCTTTGGTCCTTCTGGCTTGTGTTATGACCATCATCACCTCAGAGGTTTTTAGTGCCAAATCAATCGTGACTAATTTTTGACATACTCATTTTGTTAGCTTCTTGAGCTTGTAATGATAGATTTTTGGAGGTCAGTCTTAGTATATGCAGAAATCTTTATAGCCCTTAAAGTCATCGGATGCAAAATTCACTTTTACATGTTGTTTGAACATAAATGTGTGTTGACAGTGTTTGTACACAATTACCCTATAATGATAAAAATCCACTCAGTGTTTTTTTTAATCCCTATAAATAATATCCCCTTTCTCAAATCAAGCCATTCTCAGTTTCTTGGCTGTGTGACGTCACACAGACCCAGGCCCCTCCCACGACTGTTGACTGACACTGGCATTTTACCTTAGCCCTGAGTGAGCTGTCATCAGTCCACCATTGTTTCAACACTGGAGCAGTGGTAGACAAGAATGTCTCCTGAGAGATTGAGGTGCTTTGTTTTTGATGTGGATAATGAACATAGCAGTTGTCATTTACTCCCGACATCTGAGCTGCTGAAGACGAAGTGGATTACTTTTGTTTTTGAAGGGAATGCACCCCCGATCGACCTAAATGCGTTTATGTTCGCGCAAATCATTTGTGATCCAGCTTCACCTACAGAAGAAGTGAGTATAACGCCGGTTTCACACTGCAAGCGTGAACGGCGCGTGAGCAGCGCATATTTTTTTTTACGTGCATATTAATCAATGAGTGCATTCACACCAGCAGCAGGAGCAGCACGTGAGCGTCAAGCAGGGGTTTCGCCGCCGAGTTTATTTTTGCTGCGCTGCTGACGCTCAATTAAAGTGAAAGCACACTTCTGATGGACAAAATACCGTATTGTCCCGAATATAAGACGATGTTTTTTTTCTTGGAAATACATCTGAAAAAACGCGGTCGTCTTATATTCAGGGTCTAGACTTTGACATGTCAATAATACACCCACAACACTAGGTGGCGCCAAAACCGCATAAAACGAGTGTGCCATGAAATACGTAATGTAATGCGTGTTGTAAAGATCGCGAGTAAAAACAAAAGAAAAAGAAAACCTTACAGCTGCACGAGTCGTGACTGTCACGTTAGCCTGATGAGACCAAACTCCCTTTGCGATTTTAAAACGTAAGACAGTACCCAGATTTGAAGACTACAGTAAGATTGAACTTCTACTGTTAATAAGATTTTGGAAGGCTACTATTAGATGGATAGCCTAAATGTCCTAATTCAGATGGGCTACCAGTTTTTTTTATTTTTTTTTATGGTATATCAAAAAGTGTATATTTTTTAAATGTGATTGTTGGTACATTTGACCAGTTTTTACCATACTTTCAAAACAAAAATTAAAATAGGAAAAATATGCAATATGAAAATAATTGAAGACAAAATGTGTTTTACTGAGAAAAAACAAGATTTGGTTTTTGAAAAGCCTTTTTCCAAAAGGTACATCTGGAAAAAGGGGGGTTGTCTTATAATCAGGGTCGTCTTATATTCGGGCCAATACGGTAAATACAATTTCATACAAAAAGTGTTCAAAATGCACAGAATAACCATGTCTAGTGTGTTTTAACACGACTTGGAGTATGTCAGGAAAGAAAATGAAGAATCAAAAATATGTATAGAAGATTTGCCCATTTAAACTTGTTTTTAATTATTCAGTTTGATTTCTTTTTCTGCCGGTGGGTCCCCAAACCCATCGCGCCGCCGCCAACGAAAACTCACATGTCTACATAGATAAGCAAATTATAACTTAAAACTTTTTATCAAACTCACAATGAACAATTCATCTTGCTCAGGATCTTAAGTTACAATGGAGTATATAGGCCTACATAAGAAATTCGCAGAAAACTTATTGACAGCTTCTGTAAATACTGTATTCCGTAGGTATTGCACTTACTTACGATTGACATGGCAAACTTACGCCTTTTATTTATTTTCAGTTCTTCAGTTACAGAAACGGTGCTATAGACACAATAAATTCACATGACATCTTCAACATTCGGCCTAATAAAAATATTATGAACGGTGTTCACATATGGTTTGGCAAGAAACACACCTTTGTCATTTTTTAAATGAATCTCTAGCCTACATAAATAATTAGGTTCAAAAGTATATTTACAGTGAAATGCACTAAACAAACACATTTGAATTGAATTAACATGTCATACCTAATAAACATACTATTCTCACTTAACAATTAGCTAAAATAGAATGAATAATTATATTGCTCCAGATCTTCAGTTACAAAAACAGACACAAGACACAAATGACAAAAAAGGACACAAGATGGACACAGACACAAAAAATAGTATAAATCATATTGACAGCTTATTATTAGTTATACTAAACTTTAAATTACGATTGGCTAGAAATGCATAGCCTACTTTTTTTTATTCAGCTCTACATAAATAATAACTTAAACATTTTCACATTCTTACTTAGCCTAACGATTAGTAAAATCCAACGAATAATTCACATTTCTCCCGATCAGTTACAAAAACGGAGCTTAAGCACAATAAATTAGACCTAACATAAAGCATATCGACAGCTTCTATAAGAAATATTATGGACACACACTAAGCTATAACTTGGTTCAGATTAATAGCTCGTATTTTTCTGTGGGTGCTGCTCGGCCATTTCTGCCCCAGAGATCGGCGCCTATGGGTAAAAGTATGGTGTGTTATTAAAAAAAAAACGTATAAACAGCACATTCTATATTTAAGTATGACTGAAACGACATAGGAGCTGTTTTTTGTTGTTTACCATTTACACGCGAATCCGCATGTTAACATGCAAATCCCCATGTTAATAAACTTTCAAGACTTTAAAACTTTCAAGTTTATAACTGACCAACTTCTAAAAACAAATTTATAGTTGTCTTTGTAAAGAAATATGCCGCTTTGGAGCCGCTGCTGTGACGCTGTACATACGCTTCCAGTGTGAATACTCTAGCGAGTCTGCAGCTGCAGTGACGCTTTAGTTACGCTGACATGAAGCTGCCACGAAGCTCACGTTTGCTGTGTGAAACAGGCGTCAGATTCTTATGAATCTTTGCAAATCGCCTTTCCTAATAACGTACTAGTTAGCAAGTTCCACGGCTAAAGTAAACAGTCTCATGAGAATGGCTCGTCGTCACTCCACGGAAGAGAGGGGCAGGGTGAGCAGAGCTCATTCGCATTTAAAGAAACATGCTCTAAAACGGGTTTCTGTGTGCAGAGCTGTTTTTGGCAAGGTAAAAAGGGTGTTGTTTTACACTACCATTGAGAAATTTGAACCAAAGTATGTTATAGACTTTTCATTAAGACCCTAAAGAATCATATCAACTTGTGGAAAATGGGCATCCGATGACCCCTTTAATAGTCCTTCAGGAACATTTATGTGGTACAATTTTAAAAGGGAAACTTGGGTAAACAACTTTGTTGCCTAATACCCTCTCTGAGTTCTACAAAGCTCTGTCAGCTCTCTATTTCTCTCTTAATGTCAAAAAAGGACTGCATGTAACCTATTAAAATGTCACCACATATACAGTTGCATTACATCCAACCACAGAGCATATTTTGTGTTTTCATGTTCTGCCTAGAGCACCAGAAAATTAGAGAGGAACCTACATAAATATCGAAAGGCGAACTTTTGTAGCTGCCTAGTTTGCACTTGTAAATGTTGTAGTGATGTGTTTAAAGGCATACCTCATCCTTTAAAATACAATTATACACAGAAAGGACCGTTATAAACCCACAAGAACATGAACATCACTGGCACTTCGTGGTTGTCACATGAACCCAGTGCACCTCCAAACGCAAAATTAACTTTAATTTTCTCTCTGACTTAACCGCTTTGAGTGAGCCAAACCTTTTGGCTTCAGCATACACCCTCAGTCCAGATGTCATTGAGGGAGTTGCCACTGGACAGAGCTTTAAGATGCCACACTCATCTTAGAGCACACTCAGTGAGCACGTCTCTGTTCACAAGGCTCTGAAGAAAGAGGTGTGTGTGACTCAGACGCTGTTCTGTTCTGTATAGGCTGATCCAACTGTCAAGTGAATTATGACCTGGCCTATACCACAACAAGAATGATCTAATTCTCAATTAATTAGTATGCAACACTGGAGCAATACTGTTTCCTGTTGTCTGACTTAATACTCATTTTGTAGAATTCAGATGTTAAGTTAAGTTTAGTACTTCAACATCAGTAGAGATGTGCAAAACTGAATTTTTAAAAAGTCAGACTAGACTATGACTATTCATTCTTAAAGGATCTCTATGGTGATGAATTTCTTTAAAAAAGCAATGTTTTGTTTATTGCAGGGGTGGATAATAATTGATGATTCTAATGAATGTTGAATTGTACAAGACCTCTTTTTGTAACATTTTTAGAGAGGTTTTTCGCACACTGACAGTCAGCATAGATCTGGGCATGGTGCTTTTAGAGCATATTAACCCTGTAAACCTTATTAAAATAAGAAGTTATTAAAGTATGATTAATTAAAACCTTAATCTCAACATTAACACATTATCTTAAATACTACAGCTAAATACACTACCAGGTTTTTGAAAGAAAACTAAGCCTGCATTTTTTATTACAAATACAATTGACATTGTGAATTAAAATGTTGCATTGTCACATTATCCTTCAGAAATCATTCTAATATGTTGATTTGTTGCTCAAGAAACATTTCTTATTATTTTGAACAGTTGTGCTGGTTAATATGCCATGGAAACCATGGTACATTTTTACAGGATTCTTTGATAAATATGAAGTTTAAAATAATAGCATTTATTTAAAATTTGATATATCTTTATTGCTGCTTTTGACCAATTTAACCAAATAAAAGTATTAATTTATTTTAAAAAATCTAATCTAACCCATCATTCTCACTTTTTGTTTTATTTATCTGTTTTATGTATCTTACAATTACATGAAAATGCCTACAAATCGAGGGGTATTTGGTCAAAAACGATAGGAAATGTGAATTGTGTTGGCCTGGGATGGGCGGGAATTATCTGAATCCTTGGCTCTGGCAATCTTTTTTTCCCCCCCTCAAATCAGTATCAAGTGTTTAAAAAATAATTTGGTTTGTTGTTAGGTTTTGCCAGTAACCTCTGTTTGTGTTAGTCAAAGGCTGTGGATTGCAGTCAGTGTGCAGTACTGGCCAGTTAGAGCTGCAATAGAAGGGCCTTATTAAATAAGAGATATGCTTCCTGAATAGCTGCACTACAGTGTTTTAAAAATAGTAACAGTGTTTTTGAGGCATGTATGTGTCTGTATGTACAGGTGGAGGCAGACAGGCTGCAGCTGCTGGAGAGGGTGGAGAAACAGGAACAAGATCATAAAGCCAACATGCTCGCTTTAGAGGAGAAGAACAGAGATGCTGAGAACCAGATCAAGGACCTAAAAGAGACCATCTTTGAGTTGGAGGACCAGGTGGAGCAGCAACGGGCAGTTAGACTGCACACCAACCAGACCATTCTGGACCTGGAGAGTATGACAATTATCTGTCTCTGGATCTCAGTATACCACCTTGCCAAATGATCATAACCCCAATGCTGTGAATGTTTAACTGCTCACCCTCAGCCAATGCTAAATATACAGTATCATCTGGCAGAATCTGGCCTACATGCACACACACTGGCTGGAGTCTGCTGTGATTAGTGAAACACATTGATTGGTTCTGGCAGCCTGGATGGATTGAGATACTGAGCTGTTTAGTACTTAGATCTCTCCAGCTTAAATCTTTGCCAAACTGCATCATGCAGGATTCATATGCACTGTGAGCGTGTCTGGGGGGGGGGGGAATTTCATGGTGCAGATTGTAGTTTTATTGCAGCTCAGCTTGTGTCTGTCCAGCTGCAATGAACTAAATAAATTTAAATAGCTCCTTGTTATTGCCTTTAGTAGTCTTGAAATATAAATACTGTTTAGCTTATAGCTTATATATAAGCTAAACAGTATTTATATTTCAAGACTCTTTTTGGCTTTTAGTCCTAAGTTTCAAGAACTTGCCCGGGTCAGAGTTTACCCCAAATTCAAAAGAAAGTTTAATGTTATGTTTAATAATAAAAAAGATGTATTTAAAAAAATGTCTGGATATATCACAGTAATTAAGATTTTTAGGAGTCAAATGTAATTGTAGGCTTAGTTTTTATTTATTTAAATACATTTATTTTATACACTAAAGTTTGAGTACAAGTTTGAGTCTATCCATTTTTTTGTTTTTGAAAGAAGTCTCTTATGCTCATCAAGGCTGCATTTATTTGATAAAAAACATTAATATTATGAAAAATTATTACAGTTTAAAATAACTGGTTTCTTTTTTAAATTATTGTAATTTATTCCTTTGATGGTAAAGATACATTTTTAGCATCATTACTCCAGTCTTCAGTGTCACATGATTCTTCAGAAATCATTCTAAAATGCTGATTTAGTGCTTAAGAAACATGTCTTTTTCTTATCAATATTAAGAACATTTGCACTGCTTAATTTTTATTTATTTTTTATGAAAAATGTGAAACTTTGTTTAGGATTCTTTGAATAGAAAGTTCAAATGAAAAGGTTCCCTCCTTCAGGGAACGGGGGTTACCATACGTAACCGAGACGTTATGCATCCTTGTTGAATAAAAATATTTATCTCTTTTACAAAAAAATATCTTACTGACACAACACTTTTAAATGGTAGTGTATATATAATTTTTGTGAATTGTAACGTTGTCCTTATTTTTCAGATCAAATCAAGAGGCTGGAAGAAAACAAGGCTGAGCTGGAGAAGCAGATTAAGGCCATGAATAAACAGATGAAGGTGGAATTGTTTATCTGTTTTTCTTCTTGTACTTTCTTCATTTCGTAATGAACTACAGCATAGCCATGCATGTTTGACAGTGGATGTCAGTTTGTATAATTCAGGAGGAATATCTTCCATCTGTGCAGAACAGTGCTATGTGTATGAGACCAGAACGGTCTTCATTAGAGCACACTTTGAGCTGCAAATGCAAGCTGGATTGCAGCCTACCATGTCAGTGCCCATCAGTCACCGAGATTGAAAATGACATTTCCATGACCAGCCCCATGAGCTCACAAGAAGGCCAAAACACTTCCGCTCCACATGACTAAAAATGCATGTGTTTGTGTGTGGACTTTCAGGATGAGACAGAGGAGTGGCGCCGTTTCCAGGCTGACCTCCAGACAGCAGTAGTGGTCGCCAATGACATAAAGGTGGAAGCTCAGCAGGAGCTGCGCACGCTGCGCAGACGTCTGCAGGAGGAGCAGGAGCACAGCGCAAGACTGGCTTCAGAGTTGGAGCAGATCCAGGGCACCAGGTACACAATCACTCATGAACTCAACACTGCCCTCCCCTCTGCTATCCATCTGGGCTCTCAATTTCTACAACCATCACCTCTATTCAAATATCAATCTCTGACAGCCGCTGACTGGGTTCAATGGTATAGTTTGCTACATCCCAAAGTCTTTTCCAAAGTATTTTACAATCTCAAGATCAGATAAAGAATTGGAATTTGACATTTTAAGAGTCTGAAATTGATGTCTGACATTTTAAAGGCTGCAGTAAACTGTACCAATGAACACTCAAATCACTAGTCATGCAAAATTACCCTCACTCCTCTGCTTTTACACACTATCTTGCATCTGTTTACTCTTTTTTTTTTTTTAATATAGTAGTTTTAAACTGTGATATAGCCCCAAAAAACTACTACGTACTGTGTTCGAAACCAAAGGCAGCTCTGTAAATATTCCTTTTAACTTCTGAGGAAAAAAGTAAATTAAAAGACAAAGATAAAAGACAAGTTCAAATGAACTTTAGACATTAAGCATTGTAGTCATCAAATATTTGCTTGATTATCTCTTACTAGAAATTTAATAAAAAGTTGGACATTTATAAATGTTCAATGTTATACTAGTTATCATTTATAGTTACTATTATGATATTTATTAATATTTTGAATTACCTTGTGTTTTCATATTTTCTGTTTCATTTAAATTTTAGTTTAAGCTTTTGTCATTTTTAAATATTATATATACATTAAATATATAATATATAAAATATATATATATATATAGCACTCATGTTTTTAATTTGTTTATTTTATTTTATTTCAGTTAAGCAAAACAATTTTTAATAGTTTTAGTTAACAATAACAAGACTGTAAATGTTGTTTACTTTGTTCAACCACTCAATTAAACATCATTTTTAACTAACTAGCCATCAAATCACATAACACACAAAATGTGGGATGTCAAAGGAAGTGAATACAGCTTTTTTCAGGTTTCATACACAACCTTATTTTTAACACACAAATATACCTGCCATATCTTTTAAATTATAAACACTCATTTAGATGAACTGAGTTTGAACTGATAATGAATTGATGATCTATTTGATGTGCAAATTTATACATCTCATCCACCAAAAACAACATCTGATACACCGAACAAACTGTTTGAGGAAAATGAATGTCCCAGCAACATCTTTACCTGTGTCAAATGGTGTTGGGCTGGCATTAATGCTTTGGTGTTCATGTCTGTTTTGTGTGCTAGCTTCATAGAATATCTTGCATTAGTCTGCAGAGCATTAGCAACAACATTGTCTCCCCATTATCATGTGACACTAGACCTGTGCGCTTCATTATAGGAATCCAATAAGATGAGTGCATGTATTGAATACTAGTTGAAGTATTTTGAGATGGGCGCTTTTATAAGTAGTGCGTTTGAGTTGCTAGATTTTTAAAACTCTTCCCGACCCCTTCATTCAAACGGACAGCCAGTGTGCGACGATTTCCCCCCTCCCTCAGATGCTCCCTGAGATTGCTCTCTAAAGGATTTCCCTCTGACCCAGGTGAGTGCACTGCTATCACCAGCCCAGCACTCATACAGAATGCTAGTATGAATGCTTATGGATGGTCAGAGTGATTTAATCATTGAGGATGTTCAAGAGCTTGTGTCTTGCCTGTTTTCCCTGCCTTAGCCACCCTCCCACCGCTTTGAACAATACTACTATCTGATTGGCTGTGCTCATTTTATTCAAACGGGGCTGGGTCTGCTTTGTTTGCCAGTTCTACTTTTCCTTACTTTCTTGCCCTCGAAAACTTTGTATGTGGCGACATCTGCTGTTTGCTGTGATTTTTGCACATAGATTGTGAAACAAACAGGTTTCTGGAAATGTTTGAAGGTTTTCTTCCTTCAATCATCTTCTTACAATCTGCTAATGAAAAGTATCAAATGTTTTATTGATTTCCAGAGAGATGCATGAAGGTTGATGATGACGAATGAGCATTTGCTGCCATGATGAAAACATTTGTTTTATAAATGATGCTCGATTTACTGGTGATGCTGCTCATCTCAATGAGTCAATCTGAGGCTTTCATCCTAATAAACTCAATTTAGCAAGTATTTTCATTCCGAACCGAATTCTGAACCTTAAATATACCTTTGTTTTCTTTGTTTCTTTCAGAATTGCCACTGGACCTGCATTTGAGACCTCCAAGACTGCAGTTGAGGGGCGATAGATGTCTAGGGTTAAAACTGATGACTGGTTTACAGTATTGTAATACAGAGTTATCTGTGTGTCAGTATTATTTGTGAAGAGAAAGTGAAGACAAATTCAGAATTTTTTTGATGAAAAAGATATCACAAAACCGGAATACATATGCTGTTTCCACACCTGCTCAGAAGAGATATTTTGTGTTTGTTCTAAAGCAAACAGCCCCTGCACTATTTGAAGTGTGTTTGATCATGTGACCTGCTTTAGGCTTGTGTTGTTATACCTTTAAGCAGGGCCAACTGAAACGTTGGGGATAATTGGAAGAAAAAGCGAACAAATTGTGTAAGGATGTATCTGTAACATTAATTTATTATATCCCTGACTGGGCACTGTCTTTTTAAAGTACAAAAAATAGCTTTGTATTGTGCTGCCTTAGGAATAAAGCCAACATTTATGGACCTTTAATACTTTACCAGCACTTTTTGATTTTGTCTTAACGTTTTGTATTTCAACAGCAGCCACGACAGGGTAAACCATTTAATTCCCTCTATTCCAGGTCATTTCTTTCATATTCTCGGTGTTTACACATTGGGCAGAGCAGATACATCTATTTCAGTTATATGAAGACATTGGGAACTTTCATGTGCCACTTCAAATGATGAAATTTTAGTTTCATAGTGCTGTGTGCAAGTCCAACACTAGATGGCAGACAAACCATTCCTATCAACACTCCAACATATCAAGCTTGTTTTAGTCTTTAAACACACTGATTCTCATAGTTAAAACCCAGTTGGTTTACAACCCACTAACTTGTAAATGTTTTTATTTGATTTACTCAAGCACTAACCAATGAAGATTACTTGTATTGGATGATGTTTGCTGTACGGTTAAGGCGGTTGTGTCGTCTCTGTGTCGTTTTTTGTTACATCACTATCACTAGAAGTAGTGATAAGAAATCAGTCGAGCTTTTGAGAAACGTGCTTTACCTCACGTTCAAAGTAAACAACTTAGCTAAGCACTTCTGTTTGTGTTCCTCATGCGTGAAGCTTTCTACTCCACTCCACACCCCTATTTGCATTGTTCAATCATCTGTGGCCAATTTCAGTTTGAAAGTTTCTCAGTGAATGTGAATATCACATGATATTATGAATGCGAATGAGACGTGACTCTCAAATATGAAGTGTACAAAATCATCTTCGAGCTTTTTAAAGACTTGAAGTCAGGTCCTCGACTGCCGTTTTGTCAAATCTCAGGTTGTATGTCTCGCAGGAACATATTCATCTAGATGCAGTTTATCAGAAATTATATTACATGCTAGTATTAACAGTTCAGGACATGACTGTGCCAAAATATGATTGCATGCTTAGCAGTTTCACACCTCTGCCTTTAAATGATGCAGTTTCTGTTACGATTCAGTGAATGTGCAAATGTAACTGATGTACTGTCTTCATGTGACTGCAATGACGTTTGTACTCATGAGAGATACAATACTATTTATCTCTAACACATGGGGTTTTAAATGTACATGTATAACATTTTCATCAATGTATTCTGTATTTTTAAAGTCAATAAATCAGATCATTCCAGCATGTTATGTCTGTGTTTTTAAGGCTGCTTCCACTGGGGCTTCTCATTTTTCGCTTTCACATGTTTGTATACATGCATCTACAGTAAAGAAACATGACACAGACAGTTTGGGACTTTATCCTGAGCAGAGGCATCACTAGAACTGTGTCCTTGCTAATATTTTGCATTTTTATATTATGCAATACTGTTCGCATATTGAACCATTTTTGCACAAGAGGACATTTCTGCCTCAGTAAACTTCACTTAAATGTGCTCAAATGTGCATAATATACTGTACTGTCTCCAGTACACTGTGTGATGTGGGGACAATTAGCTCTAATATACCAATGTTGTCTACTGAGTATTGATTAAACTTGAGAAATTATATATTTATGGTCTTGTACAACAATCATTCAATTAATCCCTTAATGTAGTTCTTTTTGTGGACATTATATGTGAATTTTTAACAATCAGCCATAATTTTTGAATCCCACAAAACCTGTCAAAAGATACGGCTGGTCATGTTTCATTTCAAAATCAAAAGATAGAAATAAGAAATTATATTGTGCATAAAGAACATGGATGCATATTTTTATAACCTTTAAGATTGTTTAGATTGTGGCATTAATTTTCTTGCAGTTGAACATGTTTACCCCCATTTCGCAGTAAAAAAAACCCAAAAAGCTCATTACTACAATGTGGAAAAACTGTATTTACAAAGTATTTGTCAGGCTTTTAATTTGTTTAATTGTATTGCATTGCATTCTATTGCAGTATTTTAATAAAAACATATTGCAGCATTTTCAAAAAATAACAGTAATTGATGTAAATGATGAGAATCAAGGATAATATCAATTACACATGCTTAGACACTACGAATTTTTGAGGAGGAAATATGCTTAATTATGATAAAAAAAAGTGACGGTGCAAAAAAAAAATTTTAGTCCTAAAATAACTTTATTTATATCTTTATTTTTAATGCAAATATAATTGATCTTTTTTCTCTTTTGATTAATGGGGTGAGATGTGAATCAAACATGATTTAACTAATTCATTAGTACTGAATGCCATTAATTGATGTAAATGATGAGAATCAAGGATAATATCAATTACACATGCTTAGACACTACGAATTTTTGAGGAGGAAATATGCTTAATTATGATAAAAAAAAGTGACGGTGCAAAAAAAAATTTTAGTCCTAAAATAACTTTATTTATATCTTTATTTTTAATGCAAATATAATTGATCTTTTTTCTCTTTTGATTAATGGGGTGAGATGTGAATCAAACATGATTTAACTAATTCATTAGTACTGAATGCCATTTTGATATGGTTTGAAATTACTATTAATTACTATTATTATTTAATATTATTAAATTATTAAACATGAATTGGTATCAATCTACTTTTTTCTGTTTTAATTTTTTGTATTTTTACAAAGTCATAAAAAACAACGAAAATTGTATAATTGTCTATTTTATTTTATTTTACTGTACAGCATGTAAAATAGTTTATTCATATGCACATGTTGCACCTCATGTAAAATACATTCACATCCCTGTGGCCTCTCTATATCTGTATATGTGTTCTGTGATTGATAGGTCATGGAGTGAAGACGTTAGTCTCTCTGACTCAGATGGCAGTCCTCACTGGTGCCGAATGACTGTGTCCCAGAATGCACCTGGTGGCTTCCTAACCAATGGCAATGAGAGTGGAAGCAGCATGCCCTCAGAACCAGGAGCCACGGTCAAATCTCTCATCAAGTCTTTTGACACAGCTGTGCCGAGTGAGGACACGACCTTTCTCGCTGCTTTTCTTTTTTTCCCTCAGTCTCCCGTCATTCTCATTCTTCTCCTCTCCCTTTTTCTCATCTTTTCTTCCATGTAACAATAATTGTAAATATCTGAGACATTGAGTAAAATGTCTCAGATGGTAAAATTATTGCTGAAAAAATATTTAGGCAGTGATGAAATGTTTAGATCATGGCGCTATCATGGTGAAACAGATGCTAACAGAAGCCGTACTTTAATCTGAGCTAATGATGTAATTCTCTCCAAACATCTCCTGTCTGCCATCACAATCTATCAGTAACACGGCAGCAGGAAAGTCTGGCTCTCATTACAGCAGCCAGACCTCTCAAATCATTCCCGCCTGTCTTTATGCTGGACAGATACTTCTGTAAGTTACGGGTGGTGAGACAGCAGGACTTCTGCTCATTAATCACAAAAAAATGTCATGCTAGATTGGAGAGGTTGTTTAATGTTCCTAGAATAATAAGACAAAGAGTCCCATTATTAATAACCTTTAGTACAGCTTGTGATTTTTATAAAATAGGGTATTTCAGAAAGTCTAATGTGGTGTTGTCAGACAGTCATTCCAGCTTCATCAAAATATAATTGTCCTCATAAGGGTCCTCGTGAACCATTACTTTACCATATACGGTTTGTATTATGACAAATCCAATTTTCACATTTACATTTTATATGATCTTAATAGTTTGAGTGGAGATTCATTTGTAACCCTTTGCATGCTGTTTTTCAAGGATGGGCCAGTAAAAAACTATTGGATGAAGAATTAAAAAAAGCAATATTATGCAGTATCCTCTTGACTTATTGTATTATGTCATACTGAACTTCCTGTGTAAATGACCTTGAAGTGATAATTCACCCAACAAATTGAAATTCTGTCATCATTTACTCACCCAAATGCAATTTTTAAAAGAAGCTATTTTGAGATTTTTTTTTTATTGTCCATACAATAGAAGTCAGTGGTCACCAAAACCAAAGTTCCGGTCCTTGATTATGATTGTTTTAGCCATGTTCGAAGCTGTTGTAAATTACTGTAGAAACATACACCTGTGACCTCATTACATCAGTATTATTATGCAACTATGAAAATGTTTTAAAATGTTAGATTTTTGTTGAAAATTTTGACTTATTGGGTGGGCTAAGCACATGCTAACATTTTATAAAAGCAATAAGCCCTGTAAAGCCATGGTTTACAGTGAATTTAGAACAGATGAGTGGGTTTTAGTCTCTCCGCTCCACATTGTGTCTAACGACGCACCTTAGCTGTTCTAAATCCAAAAACACCTTCTTTTGTGTTCCAAAAGTCATACAGGTTTGGAATGACATACGAAAGTAATGAGATACTATCTATTGAATGAACTATCCATTCAGATTTTTAATGTTGTCTGTGTGGCTGGAAATAGGATTTTCTATGGCCAATTTTAAAAGTGTTTCACTGTATTCTTCTAGATGGACCCAGCAGCTCAGTACAGATGCATACATCTCCCAGAAGCCCCCTGAGTGGCATACCAGTCCGTACAGCCCCTGCTGCTGCTGTCTCACCCATTCAGGTACTACACATCTCACAATAAACCACGCATTTATACTGGAGTATGGGCCATGCTATCACTGACACGTGTCTTATGTTTCTAGAGGCACTCTGGAATCAAGCCGCTGTCAATGACCCTTGAGAGAAAAATCGCCTTTGGAGATTTCCCCCACAATGGTACTTCATAGTGACATAGAATTGAGGAGCGTCCTTCAAACAACACTTCAGTTATCCTTAAACACCTATACTGTAGAGAAACATTTACATTTAAACTGTTCATAGCATCTGTGGCATGTTGTTGCTTACCACAGACATTTTGAAATTGTGAAACTGCGCATGTATGCACTTGTAATACAAAGTCATTATCTTTGTCTGAAATCTGTCTAAAACATCAGTGTCTAAAATGGGGTCTATTGATATTGCTCTGGGGAAAAAAAGTAAAAGTATATTTCTTCAAAAGTACTGTATAGCCACAAAACTTAACATCATTTTAAAATAAGTTAAAGTTCATCTGCTTAGAGCACTAGTTACAATGCTAAAATAGGATTTCAATAACTTATAACAGATCAAATAACACATGGAAGAATTAATATTTGTGACTATTATAATCACTTTTTTTTTTTTTTTCAGAATGCACAGTTGACTTCCACTGAAGTTGTCCAATAATAATAATAATAATAATAATAATATTTAAACAAGAAAAAAAAAGAAAAATGTGTACATTTATAGTGCAAACAGTTCTTCAGGATAGTGAAGTGTAATAAATATGTAGTAAAACAAGCCAAGAAGATAGTGGAAATATCTACCGTTAAAATATTTGGGTTCTGTAAAATCTTTTAATGTTTTATATCTCTTTTAAGTCTCACCAATGTTGCATTTATTTGATCAAAAATACATAAAACAGGAATATTATGAAAAATTCTTATAATTTCAAATAGCTGTTTTTTTATTGTAATATATATTAAATTGTAATTTATTCCTGTGATGGCAAAGCTAAATGGTCAGGGTCATTACTCCAGTCTTCAGTGTCACATGATCCTTCAGAAATCATTCACATGTGCTAATTTGCTGCTCAATAAAAATGTTGTATTATTTTATTTATTTTGTAACAATTTTCTTTACTGTCACTTTTGATCAATTTAATGCATCCTTGCAGAATAAAATTATTAATTTATTACAAAAAATCTTTGACTTATTACAAAAAATGACCCCATACCTTATTATTTTGGTCATGTATTATGTTGGTGTATCATTTCTTCAGGAAGTGTTTTGCTCTGGCATTCGTAGTATCAGTTATCTTAATATTGTGTCATGTCTTCTCTTTGTGGATTTTATTATGTCCTTAGAGAGGATATTCTCCAGAAATGTGTCAATAATGGGACACAATATTAAATTTCCCCTGTGTGTCTGTGGTTCTGTCTCTCTCAGGGTCGTGTGATGAACTGAAGCCCTCGTCTCTTATGAGGAAGAGTCCATCTCTCGAGTCTGTGATTAAAACTCCAACTCACTTCAATGGCCGCACATCCTCTTTTACTTACAACAGAGCCAACAGCAAACTCAAGTAAGCTTCAAAAACATAAAAGCACAGATGCAGCACATGTCTTCCTCACTAGGGGCACTAAAACAACAGATGACTGTTTATGAAATCAGACTGTTCATGTCTTATGAAAGAAAGACTCACAGCTACCTTTCGCTGCTAAATATATGTGAATAAAGCTGAGACATAGACTAATAAGATGACTCAGATTAGAAAGACCTGAACTGCATTTCTTATCCATGATACACAATGCATTCCGCCTTCCTCAACAGTTTCTCACTGTTTTCGTTTCGCTAACCCCTGCTGTTCTGCTTAGAAACAATGCCTCGAGTTATGCAAGTCAGTCTCTTTGGTGATTCACAATTTGAACAGAATCATACTTGGCACAAACTGATACAAATAAAAAAGGTCTTGATATAGAACGTTTGTCATGACCTTTTTTTGCCCTGCTTCAAAAACACTGTTGGGAAGTTGACGCATAATGTGTTCATGGACTCTTCAAGATTTTCTAAGATTTTAGTTTAAAATATACATGAATATGTAAATTTGTCATGGTCCTGCAACATATCATTTAAACATTTCACCATTTGTTACTTCTTAAATTTTTTTTTTTTACAATTATTAAAGGAACACTCCACTTTAAAAAAAAAAAAAATAGGCTCATTTTCCAACTCCCCTAGAGTTAAACAGTTTCATACTTGGCACAAACTGATACAAATAAAAAAGGTCTTGATATAGAACGTTTGTCATGACCTTTTTTTGCCCTGCTTCAAAAACACTGTTGGGAAGTTGACGCATAATGTGTTCATGGACTCTTCAAGATTTTCTAAGATTTTAGTTTAAAATATACATGAATATGTAAATTTGTCATGGTCCTGCAACATATCATTTAAACATTTCACCATTTGTTACTTCTTACATTTTTTTTTTTTACAATTATTAAAGGAACACTCCACTTTAAAAGTAAGTACACAAGTCAGAAAAATATATAACACTGTTCTAGTGGTTTTTGGATATTTTAATAAAAAAATCTTACATATTGTGCCTTTAAATTTGTGTCAATGAAAACAGACACTTTTTTTGATGTGTATTTTTTCATTATTATAAAAAATTACAGAATTGCCTTTATATACACTACCATTCACATGTTCCTGATTTTTTATTTTATTTTAATTTTAAAATCTTTCAACATTTTTTTTATTAATTTTATGAAATTCTCTTTTGCTCACCAAGACTGCATTCATTGATCAAACATAAACAGTAATATTGCGAATATTATTACAATTTAAAATAACAGTTTTCTATTTCAATATATGTTAAAAGGTAATTTATTCCCGTGATGGCAAAGCTAAATTTCCAGCAGTCATTACTCCACTCTTGTCACATGATCCTTCAGAAATCATTCTGATATGCTGATTTGCAGCTCAAAAAAAAAAAACATTATCATTGTTGAAAATAGTTACTAAAAATACTAAAAATATAACAATATAAAAATTTTACTGTCATTTTTTATCAATTTAATGCATCCTTGCTGAATAAAATTATTGATCTCTTTCACATAAATAATAATGTAATCCCTTTATAACATATTAAATATTATGTATTGGAGAATATATATATTGAATCTTGTATTTGTTACAAATCCTTACAGACATCAGTGTGAAAGGTAATAAAACAATGACGCATATAGTGTTCGGAGTTCCAGTGCAATGACCACAGAGTCATCCAATTTTCCCACGAACACACAACAAGGCAATCTGATTAGCTTTCATGCTGTGTCTCTCGCAGACAGATGCTCCTGATGTACTGATGTACTTTCACATGTGTGTGAGGATTTTAGCAGTGGTTAAACACTAAACCCGTCAAGTGAAAGTCACTCACAATCTGTCGTTACGTTATTTATCCCAAGTACAGTATATATTTTGTGCAGATTTTCAGAGGACGCAAATACATTTAGCTCTTTCAATGCTATAATCGCATTTAGGAAATAACTAAATGTTATGAGTGCATGTCACACACTCCAAAACCCCATGAGGTCTCACACACATGTACAGATGCAGTGTTAGTGACCGTACGTGTGTATGTGTGTGTCCCCTGATGCTAGTGTGGAAAGAACAGACCCTCTGTCTGCTCTGGCGCGGGAGTATGGTGGATCTAAGAGGAACGCTCTACTGAAGTGGTGCCAGAAGAAAACAGAAGGCTATCCGGTAAGGAGCACAGGCCCTGACCCCCTTTCTCACCATGTCCCTCTCTCTCATCTTTCAGGCAAGTTTTATTGCCATGACTGTTTAAATACAACATTGGGAATGCCAAAGGAATGCAACCAAAGGAATGCAGAGTGAAAAAAACTGACATGTTTAAAAGTGAAATGTGTAATTTCTGCACCATTAAGGCCACCAAACAGAACTACACAAATAACTGAAAATGGAAAGTGTGATGGCTGAAAGTTTAAACGCATTTTTAAGCTTTTGACATTTGATTGATACTTAAAGGTCTAACACACACAGTTTCACCCAATCTCATATTAATCTTGAGTACCTATAGAGTAGTACTGCATCCTTCATATCTCCAAAAAGTATTTAGTTTTATCATATTTATAAAAGAAAGATACAGCTTTACAATTCTCTCCGCAAACAGCCGAGCTCCTGGAGGCACGCCGTGGGCGGAGCTAAAGAGTGACGAGCACAAAACACAGACATTTGAGATGCCGTTTCACTTACCGTCTGCAGTTCTGAATCATGACCGGGATCTTTTATAGCTGGGACCGCTCCGTCTTTCAGTATCAAACGATGTGAAAATCCAGCACCGAACTGGGCCTAGTTTATAAAAACGTTCGTCAACAAACACACTTGCGAAACTCCGTTGCTACCCCGGAAAACAAACTGCATCCGCTGTTTACGTAACGCTGGATTCTTCGGGAAGCTGAACAAAGTTATCTTTCCCTTACAACCAAAAACACACCTCTTTAGAGACATTCTTCTCGAGCGAGTCCCGTTCAGTGCAGCCGAATGAAACGCGTTGATGGGCGTGCTCTTGCTCTCGCTCTGGTCGATGTGTGCGCGGGCGCGCTCTTCCGGGAAAAATGCCCATATAAGGAGTTCTAACCCTTCATTACGTCATGAAGAGCCACGATCGAAAAAAACTTTCCGAACCTTGTAAGAAACCCGGAAATGTGTATTTGGCACAGAAATACTCTGTTATATATCCAAATCGTTTTTTGAAACTTTGGCCATGTTTAGCATGAGAATCCAACTCTTTAACAATGTAAACAACTCTGAATGCATGAAACAGCATTGTACCCCCCCCTTAACTAAATTTGCGTTTTGGTTGTGATGGTGGATTATCAGAAGTGTCATTACAAAAGAGTAAGTGGTCATCTACTGTCTTAACATGCTTATCCCATACTTCATAAAATAAGTCCCTTGTGTGGGCGGCCCAAGTTATAATCCAGCTCATGCCATTTCCAAATCCCACCACCAATTTCCTCTCAGTAAAAATGACAAAGGCCCCCCTAAATTTCTCCTTTCTAACTGAGCAGAAAACAAATTTCATCTACTGTTTCTTTTACCTCAAAGTACGCACGTTTTCTCTGTACTTCTGATATCTAACATTCTTCTCTCTTTACTAGACTGTGGTCACAGTCTGTTCGGTTTTGAGGGGGATTTATTGCAAGTATGATTTGGGAATGTGTCACTTTGGAGATTTGAAAGGGATTTTTCATATTTAATGCTTAGACTTGATTTCGGTAATGAAACAATTGTACAGTAGAGTGATCAGTGAAACATACATCACAACATGGTTATATGAGCAAACTAGACTTTTAGTGGTTCGTACAGTATGTCAAACCATCATTTTGTATTAGATAGTTGAAGAGTCTTCAGAGCTTTTTGGTGTGAGTTTCATAAAATCCTACATGTACTTATTTTGATGAGAAATAATTACAGATGGTGCTGTTGCATGATCATAAATCTCTTTCCTTATGTAAAGTGTCAAATATTTCATTTTGCCAATTTCTTGGTCACCAGCCATCATTAAAAATTCAAAGCTAATTTTATAAACTTAATTTCAGTGACAGTAAAGCCTTTTGCATTGGTACAAAAAAAATCTGTTTCCAATAAATGCTGTTCTTTTGAACTTTTTATTTCTTAAAAGACAAAAAATGTATCACGGTTTAAATATTAAGCAGCACAACTGTTTTCAACACTGATAATAATTTGAGCACAAGATCTTCAAACTTGAGCACCAAGATCTTCATATTAAAGTGACTTCTGAAGGATCATGTGAGGCTGAAGACTGTAGTAATGGATGATGAAAATTCAGCTGTGCCATCACAGGAATACATTACATTTTAAAATATATTAAAATAGAAAACAACTATTTGAAATTGTAATAATATTTCACATTATTAGTGATTTTACTGTATTTTTGATCAAATAATTGCAGTCTTATCTAACAATAATGATATTGTATATAAACATCAATATCCTGACAAAAGCTCTAATAAAATTCCAAAACAAAGTATATTTATCAAAGAACTCATTTTAAATGGAGTAAACAATTTCATGGGGCTTCTAGCTGTGCAATCCACAGAAATAACTTCTGCATGCAACCAATAAGTCTGCATTGCTTTCCCAAGACCAATTACAACAAACATTGTGGGAACACTTACTTGGAAAATCTTGGTTCACAAACTGTCGTCACAAATGGGAATGTTATTATATAAATTGAGCTAGTTTAAGATCATCTATCAGTAAAGGGCATCTTTTTTCAGTATTTTCACAAGAAACATTTTAAGCCTTTCTTTATATTTTTGCCCAGATAATATGAGATTAGTCTCGCGATAATAAATAGGAGTTAAATGTAAAAAAAAAAAATTGTCATGTCATTCTTAATCAGTACCACATTATATTTCATATGTAATCTACCCAACACTGAATGACCTATAAGACAAATTGGTATTTGTGCCACTTGAGATGCATCAGCCAGTGTTTGTGTTTCCAGAAGCAAATAATGTGTAATTGGTCATGTGCGATTGTATGTGAGCAGATAATATTTCTACAGGTTCACTCACTGCTCTAATAGCCTGTTTGAGGCCCATTAAACCCTCAGGGGACCAGACCCTATGCTCCGCCAATGTCATGTGTGAGAGGAAGATTAGCTCAAACACGCTTACCTTCCATATTAGCCTCAGCTGGTAAACAAAACGATGAAAGGGGCAATCATGCTTTTTTTTCCCCTCCTACCGCTTTCATCATCTTTTGCTTAACACTGGAAAACAGAGACATGCTTGCATTGATGTTTTAAGCACCAGATACTGGCCAACTGCTCTCAGGTGACCTGCGCTGGCTGTTAGGATGTACTTACAATAGGCGTTTTGAACCGTGCCCGAGCGCGTTTGACCCCCAAAGCCCGGTTTGTTTGACTAGTGTGATTGGTCCGTGCCGCGCCTGGGCGTGGTTCGTTTAGCCGTCCCTGTCTCAGTTGGAAGAGGTGGGCCAGAGCGCGGTTCAGTTGCGCTCGGGTGCAGTACGCATGTAGTGTGAGCGCTAACCGCACCCGAGCGCGAAACTTCTGATAGGCTACGTGCAGCACAATTGCATGAACATTTCTGAGTGGCAAAAGCAATAGATATGTTAAGCAATATATTGTGAGAGAGCCATGTGTCACCGCGTCCCAAACGACTCGAAATAATAAACCACAAAGTTAACAAAACGATGCACTTCATTGTGCTGAGTGAGATCGCTTCTCTACTGCCTTCTTGTGCTATCGGAAACTTCCTATTTCCCCACTTATGAAGTCGTTATTACGAGCTCGTTGCATTCAAGTGATTTGTTGTCGGAAAAATAAAATGTAATATTACATTGGTGGATAATCATAAACATTCATCATCGCGCTAGATATGAATACAATATGCTTCAAATGCCTATCTATAAATAGGCACGACTTTAACGACAAGAAAAGGTGATGTAGTTGTTGTTTAAAAAAAGAATAATAAATAATAGCAAAGAAAACTGGTAGAACTAAGCCAGTTGGGGTTGCCAGTGGGGGACTAGTTCACCACAGAAGTCCGGTCAGAGACATGAAGATACAGCTTAAAGTTCTTTGATGCTTTTATTTTCTCCACAACAATTCCATTAATGTTCAATAAATGTTGAGCATGTAAGAACAGAATATAAATTCAGAAAGGTCACAGTTAACATGAGCTGAAGTACATAAATTAACGTACTTGGTTCATATAATACGCACACAACACCAAACATGAAGAAAGCATCAAGTCCCTTTTCTTTCACCCATTTCTTGAGGGTCTATTTCTACAAACTGCTAATCACCGCCACCTGCTGGAAATGGGTGGAGCGTAGTGTCTTTACGTTGCTGCATTGACAGCGAATTCAAACACTGGCTGATCGCCAGCAGTATTGGGGGTAACGCATTACAAGTAATGCGAGTTACGTAATCAGATTACTTTTTTAAAGTAACTAGTAAAGTAACGCATTACTTTTTTTAATTTACAAGAAAACTATTGTAATGCATTACTTTTAAAAGTAACTTTCCCCAACACTGATCGCCAGAACACTTCAAAATAAAAGTGCATTTACAGTGGGCCTTTTTAACAAATAGCATTAACAGCAGCAATCGTTGTCCCCTAACATGTTTAAAGTTTATGGCCAGCCTAACTCAGAAACTGGAGTATCAATATAATTTTTGAGTAGTAAATACGACTTCAGAGGCTGTTCATGTCCAATTTCTAATTAGAAAACTCGTAATTACGATAATTTTGATAGCACGTGAAGGCAGCATAAAGCGTGCTCTGGCCCGGAACGTAAAGTGCAATGTGAGTGGAGTGCAGGCCAACGGGGGAGTCGGGAGGGGGGACAATCGCGCTCGGGCTCGGGCTCGGTTCAAGACAACCGTGCCTAGTGTGTGTACACCCTTAAATGTTATTAGCAAAGACAACAGTATATGAAGAGATAAACTTTGTTGAAAATGGAGAAACTCTAGTCAGTACAGTGCTTATTCATCTTTTGCCCTTTGGCTTGCAGAGATTCTGTTCAGCAGTTTGGGTTCTTTAACCACTCGCTGTCTGGAGGGTAAAATAATCAGCGCTCGGTGGCCAGATTGCAATAAGAGGCTTAAACTAGTCGTGGATTTTAGCATTGAAAATAATTCTGGCTTCTGGCGATTATATGATGTAAATTTTTTCTGTGCGGTCTATGGCGATGCTTAAATCTTGACATGGAGTCAGATTATTTGTTTGTGCCTGGCCCAGACATTGGGCGTGTTAAGCAGTTAAATTTTACATGACTGTAAAGTGTTGTGTGGTTTTGTGACTGGTAAAGTGACTTACAGTGGACTCTTTACTCTAATGTAACCGCCCTCAACTGAAATTAAACTAGCTTTCTTACATTTCTACACTTTCTTGAATTCCATAAAACCTCTCAAAGAAAATATCTGGGTCAAATTCACTCACAAAACCAAAATAAAGAAATAAATACACTACAATTCAAAAGTGTGGGGTTGGTAAGATTTGTTTTTGAAAGAAGTCTCTTTTGCTCACCAAGGCTGCATTTATTTGATCCCAAAAACAGTAAAAAATAGTAATATTGTGAAAAAATTTTACAGTTTAAAATAACTGCCCTCTGTTTTAATATATGTTAAAATATAGGCAGCGGCTATTCACACTAAGTGAAAATAGCGATAGATGCTATTTACACTAAGTGAAAATAGCAGTATTTTCTTAGCGATATGCTATTTACACTAAATGCCAATAAGCTATACTACTTATTGCAAATAGTGGCAATTCTCTGCACCTCAGTATTGTAGTACATTATAAAACAGTATGCAATAATAAAGCATTGAGTGTAAATTATAATTTTAATTCAAATTATTAAATGGATCCCACCTTATTGGGACAATATAAGCCCTCCTTACACCTACCCTAACCCTACCTGATACTTTTTTTTTTTTTTACTTTTCAATTATTTTCTTCATTTGTATTGAAAATAAATGACTTTCCGATGTGATATGAGATTTGAAATGGGAGAAAAAAGTTCGGCAAAAAGCGGATTCGAACTCGGGTCGGTCGCGTCAAAAATGACTAGCACACGCTTTACCATTTACGCCACTGGAGCTGATCGTCTTTTGTAGTGTTGACTAGCCCAATCACACGTTGGTGGGCGGAGTTAGTGTAAATAGCCTCTGCCAACAAGGTGGGCAGTCTGCACTTGTAAGTGGACACTCTGAAAAAGATCATTTATTTCTTGAACCAAAGCTGAATTTTCAGCATCATTACTCCAGTCTTCAGTGTCACATGATCCTTCAGAAATCATTCTAATATGCTGATTTGATGCTCAAGAAACATTTCTTATTATTATCAATGTTGAAAACAGTTGTGCTGTTTAATATTTTGTAGAAACCATGCTACATTTTGATCATTTAAATGCATCATTGCTGAATGAAAGTATACATTTCTTAGTATATAGGCCTATGGGGATTTAAACATTCCCACTGACTACACAGAATAAGTTAAATTTATATATAAAGAAAATTACATGTATGTGTAAGTTTAGCTTATTTTTGTGACCATAAAGTTTTTTTTTTTTTCATATATAGTAATTTCAAAAGTTACGAGAATTTAAAATTTGAAGGGGAATACTTAAAACATTATTATAATAATGCTAAAGGCATTATTTTCTTTATGCAAAATATATATGAATTACTCCTTATTTCTGAGTAATACCGTCTGAAATCAAGTGTTTTCTCATTCATTGGTCACTGGATGACCATGCATTTATCCATTTTCATATTGTGCAGAGAAGAGGGTTGGAGATTGTGTTGATGGGAACAGCAATGGCCACAGGCCTCTTCTCACATTGCAGATCCGGGAAAAGGTTAGCTCAAGAACACATGCTCCAAATTGATCTTAATATGGGCTGAGGAAAAGGTCAAGAAGGGCTACTGGTCCACTATGTCATAAGAGACATCAGCTGCGAGAGCGAGAGAGCAACTAATTACCCAATAACACGCTAAGATGGACAGCGTTGTCACCTGCTCCAACCTGCCCTTCCTCAAAGCTTGTTTAAATATCAATCCCCCCCATCCATTCACATCACAACAATCACTCATAGCCTCCCTCTACCTCCTATTTCCCACAAATGAATGTTAATAATAATGTGTTGACCTTAGTCAAATCACTGTGTTGGCTGTGTGGCAGCTAGGTGGGTCGTGTTAATGTAATTAAGAGCGCAACTGCAGGAACCTCACTGATAATGTGTGAGAAGGTTGAGAAAACATTCATTTAGTTTGGATCCCATATGCTTTGGGATAAGCCTCATTAAAAGACGCATTTTCAGTTCAGTGCTATGAGTATCGAATGTCGCTCAAACTCACATTCAAATACGCACGGCCCTCTCCTGCACAGTTCAAATGATGTGTCACCAAATTGGCTACTTTATTGTTCTCATTTGTCTTGTTTGGAGTCTGTATGGCCCGTGTCTGACCCCAACTCTCACACGAAAGGACAGATGATAGATTTTTTTTGCAATATTATTTTTATGAAAGTTAGGCACATATTGTTTTCTCATTACTGTCATTTAAAAATATAGATTATTATACTTTATATAAAATGATTACTTTATGTTGTGCAATTTAAAAATATTATTATATTATATTATACACTCTAAAATAGTCCAAGAATACAGGGTGCAATGTACTGTATTAATATAAAGGAATTTTCCATATTAATTTTTACAGGTGTTTAACCTGTATTTTGAATTTTGCATTGCACTGTGTGTTGACTACTATATATAATTAGTACTAGTAATAGTAGTATGATTATATAATATTTATGTTGTATGTATTATATTAAATATTATATTACAGTTTTTTATCTATCTATCTATCTATCTATCTATTTATCTATATATAGAGTAGTCAACATTTGAAGTGGATCAAAACCTTTCATTAAAGTTAACCTAAAACCAAAATGCGTTCTTGTCTTAGGACAACTTTGATGAACTTTTTTGATCCGCTTCAAATGTTGACTACTATATATAATTAGTACTAGTAATAGTAGTATGATTATATAATATTTATGTTGTATGTATTATATTAAATATTATATTACAGTTTCAGGGTGAGCACCCCCTGCTGGCCTCACTAACACCTCTTCCAGCAGCAACCTAGTTTTCCCAGGAGGTCTCCCATCCAGGTTCTGACCAGGCTCAGCCCTGCTTAGCTTCAGTGGGCAACCAGTCTTGGGCTGCAGGGTGATATGGGTGAAATACTTTTGAGAGATGAACTAAAGATTTTGAGTAAGTTACAGGCTTTTGCAGGTAATCCATTGTGTGGTGCTGTTTGTACGAATTGTTTTGAGAAATGCACATACTTTTTTTGCAAATATTAAGGATGATTTGAGAAATGCTCCAAAGCGACTGAGAAAAACTGTATATATTAAATTAATATAAATTATAATGAGAATTCTGGGGGTGAATGTGCTTAAAATAAGTTCTAAAATGCAAAATATAATTCCTATTTCATAGACAGATACACTGCCTGTAATCTTTGTTATATTTATTCATTTATAACTTTGAAAAATCATTGTTTTAAAGTGTAGATGGATAGAAGAATAGTAGAAAAAAAGAAATATGACCAGGGTTTAATAGGGAATAAAGTGGAGGAAGTGTCAGACTTGGGTCATGCTACAGTAATTAGTCATTTATCCTGATGTCAGAGAACTGTGGTCAAACAGCATGCTAATAATTAACATGGGATGTCCTCTTGATGAGTTACTCCCTATAGTCCCACATAACTGCTTCTCCAGTCCGCTTAACATGAGCTTAAAAGCAGACATGTGCATCGCTTCATGTTAAACTTGTCAAAATATCATATATACAGTTTTATGAACTCATAGTTATCTGCATGTGTTTCCTGCAGAGCAGAAACACAGTTAGTGTGAATGATGGAAACTTAATGAGCACACAGACTCAAACGCAGCTCCAATGAATCATCCAGCCAAATCACTGTTTATAAAGGCACAATTGTCAACAAGTTTCACCTCTGCACGTTGTTTTGAATTTAAGGTTCTGTTTGTGGTATTTTTAGCATCCTATTCTGTCCAGTCTATTATGCACTGAGGATTGACTTTGCACTTGAAAGTGTACGCTAGTCATTGATTGTGAAAGGATGTGTCTGATGGAGTTATCATGTTTTCTGTTGCTGACTTCTGGAGCTCTATTCACAGCATTTGTGGCATGTTGCTATTGTCCTATGAGAAAAATCATTCTGGAGGGTATGAAGTATTTTATTGTATGTATTTTCTAGGGCTGGCTCGATACCACTTTTTCAGAACCGATACCGATCCGATACCGAAAGATTATTTATTCAGCTTTCAGATGATGTATAAATCTCAATTTTAAAAAAATGATCCTTATGACTGGTTTTGTGGTCCAGGGTCACATTGTATAAATTAAAATACATTTCTTTTAAATGTATAGCAGAGTAATGAGGCAGCAACATATGATAGATAAGACAAACAAGAAAGGCTATTAATAATCTTTCATTGCGCAAAAGTATTATGATACTAAAGGCTACAAATACAGATCGGCACAAAGCGCTTATGCGCATCCCTTGCGCAGAATGACGTGCTTGAAGCAACACGGAGTCACAGCGCACAGCGCTCCGCATAAAAAAAGTTCAAAGCACAAAGTGAAGAGATATTGATGCGTAGTGTATTAAATATGTGCGTTAGTTTATT
>NW_015650691.1:1046727-1065769 GCF_001515625.1 Sinocyclocheilus rhinocerous | reverse complement strand
CAAAGCGCTTATGCGCATCCCGTGCGCAGAATGATGCACTTGAAGCTACACGGAGTTACAGCGCGCAGCGCTCTGCATTGAGAAGTTCAAAGCACAAAGTGAAGAGATATTGATGCGTAGTGTATTGAATATGTGCGTTAGTTTATTGAGCCTTTTCTTTTAACAGTTTTAAATGTCAGTTACTGTGCTCGTGACTAACAATTCATAGTGCTCTCTACTCCAGTCTTGTGATCTAACCAGATATCCGGTAGAAATTTACACGATTTAGAAACAGAACGAAACTCCAGCAAGATACATTCCTTTTATGCAAAACCATTTATCTTTATTTACAGATCAAGTATAACATTAGGAACATTTAATCATCTTGGAGAGAGTTTCATCGTCTTGACTGTCATAACCGAACTTTACGCGCAGTTTGAATGCTGAATGGAGAATGACTGACAGCCGCAGCAGAGAGAAGAATTTACGTGATCTTGACTTGAATATTCATCTGTACCTCACATTAAACTATGGAACAGCTTCAGAACACTTGAAATATAGTGCACGAAAACTTTATTGTGCTTTATGGTTATGTGGCTTTCGTGGGGCTTAATAATAACACAGAATAGTATATGCACTATATCAGATTTGGATCGGTCTCATCTGACCGATACCCCGATCCAGCAGAAAATGCCAGTATCGGAGCGATACCGATACTGAATATCGGATCGGCGCACCCCTAGTATTTTCATTATAGCACTTACAGTATATTAGTTATTTTGTACAAAGATGGGTGTCATTTGAATTCTAAATTGCCTAAGCTATCCTTTTAGTGCTGTAAGCAGACGAATCTCTGGTTAATTGTTAGAGATAAACCAATATAGAGATTTTGGCCAATACTGATACCCAGAAATATGATTTTCCTCTAGATATTGTTTAGATGTCAATCTGCTTTTTTACTGATTATCCTCCTTGCTTCAAAAGTCCAGATACAGGCTTCAAAAGGCACCAAACATCATGTACAGAAGAAAAAGTTTTAAATGTAAAACATGTACAACTGCAGAAAACTGCAAAAATGTGAAAACAGGCATTTTTCTAAAAAAAACAAAAAAGGAAAATATACAATACAGAGTATTTTATTATAAGGGTAAACATTTTATTTTATTTGTGTTTAACAAAAGATATGAGGTCCCATGATTATTTGGCTATAAATGATCAACTCAAAATATATTGGCCTATTTTACTTATTGGACAGATACCATTAATATTTAAAATTATATTTACAAATTACAGTAAGTTTATTCTTTGTAATAATAGTTCATTCTTTGTAATTTTAACAGCCATCATGCAAACGTTACTAGAATTTACACCATGCATTTAGGCAATTTTAAAATGGTATTTTCCAGGCTTATTGTCTGCATTCCAGGCTTATTCTGTGACACTGGGAATATATATTAACATTTTTAACGCCTTTGAAGTCTTATGGCTATGCTTTTGAAATACTTTTCGATTTTGGAAGTTCCAAGTAAATTTCACAAACAGTTGCAAAGAAACGGCGACTTCCTATTAGACTTTAAAGACTCCCTTTGGTGAAAATCAAGTTTTTAACATCGTTTACATGTCTGTTTGGTGTCTAGTTTGACCTGTTGAACTTGGACAGTCCTTTAACTGGAAAATAACAAATATTATTTATAAAATTCTCCTCTTCCCAACATCGATTCCCTCAAAATCTTTTTCCCACTGTAGACTTTTTTTTTGTTGTTGTTGTTGTTGTTGTTTTGTTTTCAAACTTTCTTTGAAGTACTTTATTTAGGTCAGCTGCATATTTAGAAAAATGCTAACAAAAAGACAGCCCTAGATCTGTTTGTTCAGGATGGAGACAATGAGGAATGAAAACAGGGGGTCGACCGGTCCTTTTAAACAGAGGAATCAGCTGGGCCTGCACTCCGCCACCCTTCATCCGCCTCTCTGCATCTTTCTCGTTCTCCAAGATAAACAAAAACAGCACTGCTGGGGCCTTGGTCTATCCAGGAGGGGTTGGTTCAGAGATGAAGAATGACTTGAGGATACGGAGAAATGTGTGGCGTAATCCTCCAGGAATAGGGGAAGAGAACAGAGGAAGTGGGGGCCTTTTTCCTCTATTTCCCTCTGTCTGTCCCTCTCTCACTTACATCTGGCTTGGCCCTTGTAGGATAGATATTCTTGGAAACAAGCCCCCAGATGTCCTTACAGTTCTGCTTCTCAGGAAAACTATATGGCTCAGAAGTTATTAGCAGACAAACCCTTAAAAATAAAGATTCTAAAAGAGGGTTTTCTCAGTGATGCTAAAGAAGATCCTTTCTGGGTTCCCCAAAGAACCTTACAGTGAACATTTCTTAAAAAACTATTATTTTTCTTAGTGTAAAGAACATTTTAATAATCTAAACACCTTTTTCCACTATGAAGAACCTGTGCAATGGAAAGGATTCAGGGATGGATGTTGAAGTTTCTTCATGGAACCATAAATGCCAATAAAGCACCTTTTTAAAGAGTGTAGCTCACTAGGCAAAATGTTCTGTTCTGGGAAACATTTACATCTCAGTTTTTTCTCAGATGTGTTTTTTACAATTCATTAAAAGAAATAAAAAGAATCCAGACAACTCAAGACTTTTCATTGCAGACTTTGATATCTTGGCTAATCTGAGAACAGTATGAGATGTTGTTGAGATAGCACTACTGAGGAGAAGAACAGTCTAAGGCAGGCATGGGCAAACTCGGTTCTGGAGGGCTGGTGACCTGCATAGTTTTGCTCCAACTCTGATAAAACTCACCTGTCTGTAGCCTTTTAGAGCTGAACTCTGCAGGGACACCGGCCCTCCAGGACCGAGTTTGCCCATGCCTGGTCTAAGGACATAAAAATCTCCATTTGCCCTCCATTTAGCCTCTCAGCTGTCTAGGAATTGTTAAAGTGATCTTATTTGTGTGTTTTCTTTCCTATGGTGCACGATCAGATCATTCACTTTGATCCAGAAATATCAGACCAAACAATGCCTGAAAACACTGTACTTCCTCTCCTGCTGCTTTTCTCAGTGCAGAGCTCTAGCATTCTCAACATACAACAAACTAAGCCAAAAGCAGCATTCTCGAATAATACATCTTCCTACGTGTCTTCCATCACCCAAGAGTCATTTATAGTTTAACCGACTTAATTCTTTTCCTCACCTCCTCATGGCCCGGTAGTGGTCTGAGGGTGGTTACTGCTGAGGTGGAGCTCTGCTGTGTATGGAGAGGTCAGACAGACAGTGGTTTTCTATTTGAGGAGCTCTGACCCTGACATCTCTAGTTTATTTGTGTCTCTCCTCTCAGCTCTCTAATTCATCATACAGCCCCCTCTTACCTCAGCTTTGTTCACCACCTGTATTTATGGTCCTTTTTCAGCCAATGCCATGTAAATAAAGACAAAGAGAACACAGATGCAGCTAAGACTTTCTGTGGTACAAACATGGAGATGTTAGGCAGAATTTTTGCACTGCTACACACAAAGAAAGTCAATAAGGACAGATATTGGTAAGCACCAAAAAAGATAAGCACCATAGAAGTACACTGAAAAAAAAAAATCTGTGTAGAATTTTTGGTCAAACATTATTTTAAGGTCCAATTCTCGCTATTAACAAACCATTAACTACGACTTTTGCCTCAATAAACTCCTAATTTGCTGCTTATTAATAGTTAGTAAGGTACTTGTTAAGTTTAGGTATTGGGTAGGATTAGGGATGTAGAATCTGGTCATGCAAAATATGTGCATTGTAAGCACTAATAAACAGCCAATATGTTAATAATAGGCATGCTAATAAGCAACTAGTTAATAGTGAGAATCGGTCCCTATACTAAAGTGTTACTGAATTGTCACTTGGAATTTCCAAGTAAGTTTCACAATCAATTACAAAAAAACGGCGCATTTTGCTAAATTTGATGTCAATGATGGCCAGTGCTATTAGTTCTTAAAGGTCTTTTAAAGACTCCCTGTGGTTTATATGTCTGTCTGGTGTTTTTAATGTGCTTAAAGTCAAACCATGTGCAAATTCATCAGTCAACACCATTGTTGAGCATTTTCCCCTTAAAACTGCAGTGTACCAAAGATGTTCTCAAAAACACGGTTTGAAACAGCCCCTGCTTTCTATCGTTAAAGGCATGTAAGCAGTCCCGTCAACCTGCAGGGTTGTTCATGTCCACTTGTCATAGGTTTCTATTTATATTGTGTTTTTGCAGTGTTGAGCAGTGTAGCCAAATCACAAACAAATCATTTTGATTTCTTTAAAGGGGTCATATGATGGTATTTTAAAGATCATTATTTTGTGTATTTGGTGTAACAGAATATGTTGAAATGCTTTAATGTTCAAAAAACACATTATTTTTAAAATACTGTACATTATTGTAGGTCCTCTATGCCCCGCCTCTCTCAAACACGTCGTTTTCAACAAAGCCCCTGTTAGAACGAGCCGTTTTAGGCAGGCGTGGTTGACTCTTAACTTTTATAAAGAATATCTCTTTGGATTTGAGACTTTGGTCTTTGCAACTTTACAGATCTTCTTTATGCACCAAGAGCTTGTAACACTCCAAAGAGAAAGGAAAACTTGAAATCGCATCATATGACCCCTTTAATACAATGGCCAATCTGAGGTGTTTAAGTTAGTCAGAATCCACTCTTGAGTTCTGATCTCCATGCTGAGTTCTGCACGTTCACGAATCTTCCCATTAGAACAAAGTGTAGACCAATGTAAAAAAGAGATTCACTGTGCAGAGTAGAGCTTTATTGATTATAACAAAATGAGAATGTGATGAACTAAGATTAGTGACAGCATTTTAGTGATTTTATGGGGAGTGCGCTTTGATTTGATTGATTTTGAGCTGTAAGGGATAAAATCAGTGACTGCAGGCAGGGCCGGATTTACCTCTTATCGTGACATAGGCAAAACAATTGTTTGGGCCCCCCTTCCTTATTAATAGGCCTATATAATATTACCACCCCAGCAAACAAAAATATTTCGTAATCAGTGGAAACCGTTACAGTGTTTTCTAACGCAATAAGCGCTTGCATTCAGTCAATAAAAATTGAATGTCTTAATTTGTGTCGTGGCCACATTACCACTTCGGGAGTGCATTATTTCTCTAATGATTTTAACGGCCTGGTCACAACCACACCTCAAGATATTGTTCAGATGATTTATTTCAAGATAAACCTTCCGTTGCAAATTCCAAAACATCATTTTAAAACTAATAACAGAGGCTTGGGCCATTGATATGCAGTTATTAGAGAGAGAGAGAGAGAGAGATTATGCGCGTGTGAATACGTGCGTCTGTGCGTCTCTCAGCAGTGTTCAGCCAGCAGCGTCTACTAATAGCGAATCTTTAAGTTGAACTGCTTCAAGAACCTCGTTACTGAGAAATGTCATGTAGCTTTTCAGCTGCGAAACTATTTTACTGATAAATTCGCGGGGCAGAGCTGATGACAAGTTTCTGTCCGCGTCTCCGCGTGTGTGCGCCTGTGAGAGAGAACCGGAGAAAGCGTGATTTCCGTACATAAAAAAGGTGGAAAACATGGAAATAGTTTGTCATTTTTTTACCCTATTGTTTGTTATATTTATTTGCTCAATGTCTTCTGGTGTTTTGGTTCTTTTACTGTTAATTGTTGATAGCCCATAGTATAACAAAAAGTATTATATATCTCTTCATTGTGTTTGGGCCCCCCTGGATGAGCGAGCATAGGTAAGTGCCTAGAATGCCTATGCGTAAATCCGGCCCTGACTGCAGGGGTACTTTAACCAAATATTACAAGCCAATTTTGAATAAGCATAAGTGTGCCTTAGATTTAAGAGCTACAGTACCTCTGAGGGGAAGATTTTAAATGAATAAAAACTTTGGTATGTTCTTAAACATTTTTATGGCATCAAAATGCTATTGTACACCCCACACATGAAATGTGTAAATAAGAATTGTGACAAAGAATTTAAGAATCCGTTCCCATTATCTTTTCCATTTGTGGCCACGTTTTTTTAATTCATTCCCTTGTTTTTTTTTTTTTAGCAGCCCATGGTCATTGGGGAAAGAGCTGCCTACACACTCTTCAAAACTCTATTTTTATGTACCACAGAAGAATGTAAGTCAAATGGGTTTGGAATGACATGAGGGTATGTAATTCAGACAGAAATCGATGAACTACTCCTTTAACTTATATAATGTAGTATGTCTGTCATTTAGTGTGATTTTGTGTACTGGAGATGTTATTAGAGAGAGAGAGAGAGAGAGATTATGCGCGTGTGAATACGTGCGTCTGTGCGTCTCTCAGCAGTGTTCAGCCAGCAGCGTCTACTAATAGCGAATCTTTAAGTTGAACTGCTTCAAGAACCTCGTTACTGAGAAATGTCATGTAGCTTTTCAGCTGCGAAACTATTTTACTGATAAATTCGCGGGGCAGAGCTGATGACAAGTTTCTGTCCGCGTCTCCGCGTGTGTGCGCCTGTGAGAGAGAACCGGAGAAAGCGTGATTTCCGTACATAAAAAAGGTGGAAAACATGGAAATAGTTTGTCATTTTTTTACCCTATTGTTTGTTATATTTATTTGCTCAATGTCTTCTGGTGTTTTGGTTCTTTTACTGTTAATTGTTGATAGCCCATAGTATAACAAAAAGTATTATATATCTCTTCATTGTGTTTGGGCCCCCCTGGATGAGCGAGCATAGGTAAGTGCCTAGAATGCCTATGCGTAAATCCGGCCCTGACTGCAGGGGTACTTTAACCAAATATTACAAGCCAATTTTGAATAAGCATAAGTGTGCCTTAGATTTAAGAGCTACAGTACCTCTGAGGGGAAGATTTTAAATGAATAAAAACTTTGGTATGTTCTTAAACATTTTTATGGCATCAAAATGCTATTGTACACCCCACACATGAAATGTGTAAATAAGAATTGTGACAAAGAATTTAAGAATCCGTTCCCATTATCTTTTCCATTTGTGGCCACGTTTTTTTAATTCATTCCCTTGTTTTTTTTTTTTTAGCAGCCCATGGTCATTGGGGAAAGAGCTGCCTACACACTCTTCAAAACTCTATTTTTATGTACCACAGAAGAATGTAAGTCAAATGGGTTTGGAATGACATGAGGGTATGTAATTCAGACAGAAATCGATGAACTACTCCTTTAACTTATATAATGTAGTATGTCTGTCATTTAGTGTGATTTTGTGTACTGGAGATGGCCATGGAGATTGTACGCTGCTATTCTCTAAAAGCCTGTCTCTCATATTGCAATGAAGTCACTACTCGTCATGGCTTTGTTAGATAACAGCCGACAGTGCTGGAGAGGATGTGGACCCATCATTGAAAGCCCTTTCTGTGTGTGTTGACAATCCAGCTGCAATGTATGTGTGCGTTTGCTGTCTCCAACCATGCAATTAAATGTGGACTCTATTAACGTGTGTCAAGTGCTTATGAACGTCTATATACATAGTAAATCTCTCAGTAAGAATTCTGTTTCTCAGCGTATAAACAGCTGAGATGTGTTAATAATCTTAAAACCAATGACTCAAAACCATAAACATACAATTACACTGTCTAAGAGTCGTATTTATAGAGGAAGTGACATTTTCTTTGCTACCAGACAATTTAGGCTCACCACTACACGCTGACATGAGTAAGCTTGCTTTCTGTTTCTACTGCAGAAGCTGAAAATACATCTGGCTTTGTTCCAAGCTGAAATGTAAGCTCCATCGGTGGGCCAATATTGTTTAAACTGATGGAAAACTACCAGGTTGTATTCTGTCTGTCTTGCATCCACTCTCTGACTCGGTCTTTTGAAGAGAGTAAGGTTGATTTCCTGTCACTGGATGCTGTGTTTGCTTTTTGGAAAACTACCAGGTTGTATTCTGTCTGTCTTGCATCCACTCTCTGTCTCGGTCTTTTGAAGAGAGTAAGGTTGATTTCCTGTCACTGGATGCTGTGTTTGCTTTTTAAAGCTGGGTCCCAGTGTACTGATGGAGACTACTGTTTTTATAACATTTGTACCCCTCCTCTTGCGCTTTCTTTCTGCTCTGATGACATTATCCACCCAACCCCCCCATCCCTGCACACTCAGACCATCCAGGATGTGACTCCGTGCTTCTCTGCCTCACTCCCAGCATTCCTGCACCACACACACACACACACCCCCCGATCGCCTCCTGAAGCCCGTGCAGAATTGTGTACACTAGTGAGTGTTTATTTGGCTGTGTATGTGTGTATAATCACCCTCTCTGGGCCACCTGTGCTATAAGAGACAGGACAGGCATGTGAGGAATGTCAGTCTACATGATTGTGCAGGTCTCTTGTCAGAGGAACTGAACGCTCTCTCCTCCACATCATGAGTAGACACGCCCCTTACTGCTGATTGGCTACAAGTTTGTTTTGCTAGTCGGCCCGAATCAGTTTTTTAAAGCGTTTTTGGAAAATCGCTTACCCCACCTTTAAATGTGCATCTGATTACAGCCTATGTGGGATTACACAAGTTTTGTATTTTAAAGAGAACCGGTTCTAACAAAGAATAATTTGCTTTTAGGGTTAAAATAATTTCTTTATATGAAATTCGAATGGTATGACAATTAGAGATTAGACTATATGTGTATATATACACATATTCACACAATGCTGATGTTGTTAACATTAACAATTTGAGAACAAAGTGTAACAATAATAATAATTTGCACGGTTTGAAGTGATATGAGCTAACTGATTGTTATATTTAATCACCATTGGTAGTGCAATTTATTGTAATACTTTTTTCCTCAGTTGGTCAGAACAAAAGTGGCTTCTTACTTGTTCAGATGACAATATCCAGTGAAAATTTTTATTTGGGTCATATATTCCAAGACGTAGGCTAGAATCTGTGATTCTGAAGTACAGTATCCACACCAGTGCAGTGACTGACAGCCACACATACACCTCAAAACATGAGATTCATCCGCGCTGGAGCCGTGCTGGTGCACAACCCACGTTAAGAAAATAATTCCACAAGTAACTGCAATTGCAGGTTTCAAACAGAGATGGCGACAAAGAGGCTAAACTTACGGACTGCAGCTTTAAAATTAGAATCAAGTGCTTTATGTGTGGTTTAATATAGCTGCTTTTCCACCGAAATTACCTGGAACTTTTTTCCCTCAGACCTGTTGCTGTCTGCGTTTCCACTGCGGCCTTAATGTACCGTGAAAATTAGGCAAATAAGTTAGTCTGGTGACGTAGGACTGCGCGCGACTGCTCCTCCCAGTCCAGGGCTGTTTCTCAATACCAAGTACGCAAATTTCGGACTTGCATCCTCGGTAGTTCGGACTTCGCAAGTTCGACTCGGAAGTGTGAACTCCCGGAGACAGGACGACGCAAGTCCGGTAATTCTGCAAATGGAACTGCAGCGTACTTGATAACGTCAGTCTGCTCGCCTTGGCTACTGCAATTTCCCTCACTGTATTTACAGTAAGATGAAATATGACATCAAACACCACTGCCTCTTTTCGTTTTCATTTAAGCAGGCTATTAATAGCCGCAGAAATGTAGTTCAGGCAACGTACATACATTACAATAAAACAAAATATTATATCAAACAGCATTGCCTCTTTTCATTTTCATTTTAATAAAGTTATAAATATATAAAAACAAAATTATATAAATATATAAAGTTATGAAACATAACTTTGTGCTCAGCCAAAAGGATATGACCTGGAACAAATAATAGATTCATGAGACCAAAGACTGCCCGTTAGATTTCCCCAAAACAAATTGTTTAACCACTACATGAGCACTGAGCGCCCGGTGACTGCCTGGAGCTCACATCTCCGAAATCGGCGAAGCACATTTTCAAATAGTTTTCAATTTCAATTTTCAAATGTCTTTATAAATATACCGCAGATTTGATTTTAAAACAACTCTTAAAACTACATTTTATTACACAATAACATCAATATTCACAAAATTATGCGAATAAATGGTGGTTTTAATACAGTGCTGCATGAACTCAACCAGTCAGCATGTTTAGTGCCCAAGTCCCACCCCCGAAAGTCCCGGACCTTTGAAAAAGTACTACCTCATGAGCAGGGACATTCTGAGGGACAAATATTTACCCGGAACTTTATTTAGATCCTGGTTCCTGCGGTGGAAACACACCGAGTACCCGGCCCAAAGTCCCTAGTTCCTGGGGAAAGTTTCTGGGCTTTATGTTAGTCAGCACATTTATTTAAAGAATGACAAAAGATTAATAAAATAATGATTTACAATTTGGCATTTTTACTAAGTGCACTTTTTAAAAGTGCATTTAAGTGAGTTAAACAGTCATGAAAGTGTATTCTCTTTAATGGCCTTTTATTTCATTAATATTATAGTATGTGCAAGTAAAATATACTTTTAAGATTTGAAGTGCACACTCAATACAATTAAGAGCACTTAATTGAGCACAATTCTTTTTCACAAGGGATAGTTCATCTTAGAAATGTAAATTCTGTCATCATCTATTTACCATCATGTGATTCCATACTTTCGTCTATAGAACACAAAAGGAGATTTTTTTCTTTATAATACAGTACAACAAAGGGAGAGGGCTATCAGGATCCAAAAAGGATGTAAAAGCCCCATAAAAGCCATCCATATGTTGCTACATAGTGTCTCTGATGCCATACGATAACTTTGTGAGAAATAGATCATCATTATTTGCTGATAATTTTTCCCTCCACTGCTCTCAAATATCATTTGTGCTTGTACACTTTGAAACGTGACACAGCACAAGGTTCAACAGGTCAGTGATGCCAAACATCATTGGCTCCCGCATATCTCATGGCTAATGCACTTTTCAGTGTTTTGAATTGACACACAAGTGCAAATGAAATGTGGTAACTATCACAGAATGGAAGATCTGCAGTGAATAACTTCTCACAAAAATCTATTCTATGGCTTTATTTAAGTATAGCACACAGGTCATTTTTATTGTGGTTTTTGTCATTTTTTTGAGTTTAACAGCCAATAGTCACTGTCTATTTTTGGACATTATTTAAAATGTCTTCATTTATGTTTCACAAAAGGAAAAAGGTGTTCATGTTGCACTTTTTTTTGTGAGAACTATTCCTTTAAAATTTTATTTAGTTGGTTCAATGGTACTCCATGTTATTATTTTCTGTCTGATGTATTTTTTCATTTTTCTTTAATCTCTATATTTCACATAAAACAAGACATTTTAGGATGGATGCCTCGAACACACCGGGTTATAAATGTCAAGAGTGTAGCACAGATGGTGGGATTCTTCACATGGTTCCTTCCTCACTGTCCCTCTGTGGGTGACGTCCTTACTGAAGAACTTCTGACCTGCTCGAGAGACGGCTAATGAACTTCTCTTCTTCTCTTCATCTCAGCCCCAATGGCCCAGCTGAGGATGGAGCTTCTATCGGGGTCTCCTTTCAAATCTAACATCTGATTCTAAATCAAAAGATGTTTGTGAAGTGTTGGGACTCTGAGGGCCCAGTAGGGGCTGATGAGGGCTGAACCCAAGAGGGTCGCCACTGGCCCTTTGCCCTGTTCCCAAACTACATGCACTCATACAAAGAAGAATGACTGCACTGGGACATACAGGAAGTAGCAGGAAGTCCAGTGAAACACAATGAGATAACAGTCTAGAGTGTGTGAGGTCCATCCCAATATTTTAATTGATGTAACAACAGTTCTTTTGCTTCTGTGTCCTTTGTTTTCTGTCACACGCTATTATTGTTTTGTTGTAAATTTGGTAGACTGAATTTAAACATGGTAAAACGTGACAGTACTACACTAAATTAAGGACTAGTTCACCCAGAAATAACATTTATTCCTCATGTCATTCTAAACCTATAATACGACCATTCATCTTACAATATATTTAATATTCTCTCATAATTTTTGTCCATCCATTGAAAGTCCTCACAACCAAATTTTTATTTCAGAAGCTCAGAAATGTTTGTGGGACATGCAAGAACAAAACTCATTGGTTCTCACACTTCAAGAAAGCATGTTTGAGCTTTTGCTTACCATATTTGGTGATCGATCTCTATGTATTTGCATTTATCAATGTGTATATTGAAATAAAATCCTAAATTAAATATGTTCACTTTATAAAGCCAAATTTTGGTTGCACTGGACTGTCATTGGATACAAAAAAATATATGAGAAAATGTATAAAACAAATCTTCATTTGTGTTTTGAATATGAAAAAAAGGTTTAGAATGTTATGAGGGTGAATAAAAGATGACTGAATTTTCAATTTGGGATGAATTAACCTTTATTAAAATATTTAATAACAAATACATACTAAGCAGGGCATGTGTAGAACTTTATGAAAGACAGGTGTTCCATTTCTGTTCCAAATTCTGCATTTTTGCAGATTTCTCTCTATAATATAAACATTTAATTGAAAACAGACATGAATAATTCCTGTCAAAGATCATTATGACACACTAGTAAACTTCATGAGGGTTCAGCATCTCACTGCCTAGAAACACATTCAAAACCAAGAGAAATATATCCAGTACTTTATTCAATACTAGCTTTAAAACTGCTCCAGTGAACATTCACCTGAATCAGTGATTGATTTCACTTGAATCATTGATTCCCTTTTGGTTAATGCAAATCAATAATAACTGAGTATTTGAGAGAAGACTTCACTGTGCTAGTACTGCTGTGTATTGATATACAGTATCTCTGGTGAGCTCTGAAAACTGGTAATGCTGTCATGAGACAGTGTTCTCAAATGTATGTGCAGTCTGACACCACTCATCAGGTACTTTTATAATAGCAGCTTTTAAAATGAACATAAATTAATGCAAAATACAGTGACAGATACTTTTGAAAACTGATGTTATACGCCAACATTCAAAAGTTTTGGGGTCAGTAAGTTTTTTTTTAAGAAATTCATACTTTTATTCAGCAAGGATGCATTAAACTAATAAAAAGTAAAGACTTGCATTGATACAAAAAAAGTTATATTTCATATAGACTAAATGCTGTTCTTTTCATTCATAAAAGAACCCTGAGGGGGAAAAAACACTATCATGGTTTCCACAAAAAAATATTATGCAGCATAGCTGGTTTCAACATTGATAATGACATTCTTGAGCACCAAATCAGCATATTAGAATGATTTCTGAAGGATCATGTGACACTGAAGACTGGAGTAATGATGCTGAAAATTCAGCTTTGCATTCACAGGAATAAATTACATTTTAATATATACTGAAATAAAAGACCAATATTTTAAATTGTAATAATATTTCACAATATTACTGCTTTTGCTGTTTTTGATCTAACAAAAAAAAAAAAATGTAGTAAATTAATATCCCAAATTTAATATATTATAATTTATATTATATATAACATTATGTTCTGAAGCCAACCATTAATTCCAGTGGCCAATATGGGCATACAGACTATTCTGTCAGTTATTACCAGTGCCTTTCTTGCGTGTAGCATTAATTTAAGCATAATTGGTCAGTCTCCGGTTACAGGTTTGGAATGAATATCCTCTGAAAACAATCGGCAGCTGGTTGATTGTGCATCTATAGCATGCATCTTTTTAAAAAAAGGAAAAAAGAATAGTGCATACAGATGGCCTCAGAGCAAACAGACATACACTTAAGAGCTAACAACTCCTATTTCAGTTACATGGTGTTTTTAAACTTTTCTCTTTCTCTTTCTCCTTGTAGAATATAGATGTGACAAACTTCAGCAGCAGCTGGAGTGATGGCCTGGCATTCTGTGCTCTGTTACACACCTATCTGCCTGCACACATCCCTTACCAAGAGCTCATCAGCCAAGACAAGGTACTCACAAACACACATATATTTGTTACACTGGTTAGTGAAGTGTCTTTGTAGATCATCGCACTTTAGTGCCTGACACATTTAGCAATCAAGCATAGCGTTTTAACAGTCAAGGTTTCCTTTCTTCTGACCTGCCAGATGTAATGAATTACATGCTTTCATGGATTAGTGTTGACAGAATACATGAACAGACGGCACACGGAAAGGTGTAGAAACAACATACATAACAAATAAACGGCTGCTTTGCCCTCCCTGTGTGTTTATTCAATCATACACACACCCACGAACAGGCAAAGCGCCGCAGTCTTTAGTGTGACAAATTGCAGCCATAAGTATAATAGTGATTACAGGATGAGATGGTACATTATGCTTTTGAATTATTCACAAAGCCTCTTTGGGCTACTGAAAGGCCTCGTTGTGTGGAAGCTTCATCACTCTCTAGAGCATCGCTAGAGAATTCAGCTGGGTTTAGACACCTGCTTTTCCCTATTGTAAATAATATTCAGCGAGTGCTGTTTTCTCCCTATAGGGGCGAAACCTCACCCTGGCTTTCCAAGCAGCCGAAAGCATTGGTATTAAGCCCTCTCTGGTGAGTCTATGTTCACAGAAACACACACACACACACACACACACATAATTCATTCATTTATTCAGTTAAGAAATAATAATTTATCATTATTTATTATTTTAAAGTGAGTAAAATTCATCCATATGATCCAGGGTTATTGTAGTTAACTAAAAAAATAAAAACAATAAAAAACATTTTGTTACGTGAAATCATACCAGAATTAGAAGTAAAATTAAATGTAAAATAACTAAAACGTAATATATTTCAGCTAGTTGCCAAGACAATATTTCCCATTTAAATTAGTTTAACTTAAACTACTAAACTTAAAAAAAAAACGAAGCTGAAATACAAACTATATATTTAACTAATAATAAACCTCAAAATTACTACAACTTTAATTAAAATTAAAATGAAGATATAAAAAATAAAAACCATTCCAGTAAAAAAAAACAGTTTGTTTCCTTTTTTGTGCTTCAAACTTCATTTGTTTACTATTTGAATAATTGAACAATATGGTGTGACCATAAAAACTAAATAGTAACTAAATTACACTGAAATAACACTGATAATGATCTCAATACGTTTACTCCTGTGTGGATTATTTTATTGGATTGTATAATTTTTAATAAATAGATAATAAATAACTCTTAACTCATGAGTCTAAATATAAATTAATACTGTTATAATCAAACAAGCATGATTACGGCAAATAATTACAGCAAACAGCAAAAGACAACCTCAGTAGATTTTGGCTTTCCCTGGTAAATAATTTGCACATCTTTAATCACTGCTTTGTGTGCCTGACACAGCGAGCACATTTAAATACAGGTCATTTGCATCTGCACTGTAACTGTGAGCCAAAGATGGACTGTTGAAGAGGCTGTAAATTCAGCAGTTCAGGCATTCAGGCAGCTGTAATCAACTTTACTGAATCATATGTAAATACTACACAAAATCTAAAAGAAAATCATTTAAAAATCTGCCTCAAAGCAATTTTATTTTATTTTTTTAACTACAGGAGGTCACAAATTTAAGTCTTGCTGAACTGACCATTGACACTGCATCAGTTTTTCAGTAGATTAGATTTGCATTCCGCTTTACAGAGTCACAGAGTTAAGCCCATGGATGGTGTGTTTATTCACTACAATCTGATGATTTATCTGGTTTTGTTTAATTTCTTACATGTAACAAATTTTCAAAACAGATTATTTAATTGTTAATTTTATAGGCTGTGTGATTATTTAAAACTACTTGGAATCCCCTCAATCTCAGATACACTTCTCCATACATCAGTTTTCTTTAATGTACATGGTCAGAGCTATGTCACATAAAATAAAAATAAAAAAACAGGTTCATATTTTCTTCCATCTTTCCATCACTGCAGCAGCTGAGCTCTACCGTCATCTCTTATATTGGTTATCCCTCCCCAAAATTGCTATTTATTTGCATAAAGTTGATATAAAAGACTAAAAGTGTCCATAATCAATGATTATTACATTATATTCATAATAGTCGAATGTAATAGTAATACTTGATGATTCTGTAGAAATTGTGTCTGTGAATCATACATATTTCTTTCATTCATTATTCATGTTTTTTTTTACCCAATTTCAAAATCCTGAAACTTCCTCTGCCAGGTTAACATTGTAAACACCAGATTTTCATTGTGATGTTTAGACTGTCAGACTCCAAAGTATCTTACAATCTATCTATCAGCTGCATTTATTGAAAACAATACACAATACAATATTCTGACATACAGTCATGTGAAAAACTGAAGTCTTTGAATTCTATGGTTTTGTGATCACGACATTAAAAAATTCATCCTTTGCAAGTCTTAACCTCAAATGACCGACTATACATGACATATTACACTGTGTCATTATTTAGCAAAAACTAGGCCAAAAAGGCCATGTGTGAAAAACTAAATGCATCCTTACTACTTTCATAAGAATTGAGAATGCCCTTGATTAATTGATGATCAGCAAGCATGGTCAGGAGCATTCTGGTTTGTGTTAACACAATGCCAAGGAGGAAAGTCAGCAATAAATGTTAGAGAAGCAATTGTTACTGCCCGTCAATATCGGGAGGCGTAGGCCTGTCGCGATAATTAAATAACCGTCTAATCGCGATTATTTGATCTAACCGCGGTTGTTTCAGACAACCGCGATTATTGTGCTTTTTATACGAGACAAGGGGGAGTCATACACCAAACGAAACAGAAGAGCACCAGTTTGCTTTTCATGCACTGTATAGCCTATACAGGGCTCCAGACTCATTCTTCCCACTGGTCGCTCTTTTGCAACTAACTTTCCCAGCTGGTCGCACGAGCACATGATTTGGTCAGCAATATATTTTTTTTTTTTTGCGCTACAACATGGGATTATTCAATGCATGCTGATGAACTTTTATCAAAGTTTATAGTTATATGGAAACGAAAACAAAAGATGGATTCTTTGTTATTCTTAATTAAAAAGCACAACAACAATAAATCAGTAAGATACAATGACAAACTTGCTTACAAAACGTCTATTAACAAAAACGAATAAGATGAGGCATGGCACCACATGCTGTATTATATACGACTAATAAATTACATAATTATTTACTGATCCCTTAAATTAATCACAATTATATAATGAAAGCCATAAAAACAGACAATTAATCATGATAATCGGCATAATTGTCAAAGCCCTAAAACAGACAATTAATCGCAATAACCGTGACTATTTTTAGACAATTAATTGTCAGCCAAATTTCATAATCGTGACAGCCCTAGGTTATAAAGCCATTTCTAAACAATTTGAAGTCTACAGTAAGGAAGATTAAAGAGCTACATCTCAGACTGTACAGGCCTTAGTTAGCATGTTAGATGATAATGACATTTGTCATGACAGTACAGTTAGAAAAAGACTGGAAAAGTATGGCTTTTTTGGAAGGATGGAAAGCTTCTTCTCTCTAAAAAGAACATTGCAGCATGGCTTATGCTTGCAAAGTTGCATATGAACAAACCAGAAAACTACGAAAAAACAAAAAAGGACAGTGTTCCATCCTTTGGACAGATGAGATCAGGGGTTCTCAGCTCTGGCCCTCAAGGTCTACTTTCCTGCAGAGTTAAGCTCCAACCCTAATAAAACACACCTGAAGCTAATCAAGGTCTTCGGGATTACTAGAAAATTACTGCAGGAAAGTGGACCTCGAGGGCCAGAGTTGAGAACCCTGGTGTAGATGTTTGGCCATAATGCACAGCACCACATTTGGCAAAAACCAAACACAGCATATTAGCCAAATACCTCATGCCAACTGTCAAGCACGGTGGTGGAGGGGTCATGATTTGGGCTTGTTTTGCAGCCATAGGATCTGGAAACCATGTAGTTATTGAGTTGACTGTGAACTCCTCTGTATACCAAAGTATTCTAGAGTCAAATGTGAGGCCATCTGTCCTAAAGCTAAAGCTGTATGCAACAACACAGGGCTCCCAAGCACACCAGCAAATCTACAACAGAATGGACAAAAAAAGAAAATAACCAAGATGTTGCAATGGCCCAGTCAAAGTCCAGACCTCAACCTAAAATGCTGTGGCAGGACCTTAAGAGAGCTGTGCATAAACAAATGACTGCAAACCTCAATGAACTGAAGCAACATTGTGAATGATGTGAGAGACTGATAAAGTCATACAGAATTTTTTTTACTTCAAGTTATTGCTGCTAAAGGTGGTTCTACAAGCTGTTGAATCATGGTATACCACACATGGCTTCTCCATTTTGGCTTTATTTTGGTTAAATAAATAAAAGTGTAATATGTAGTGTTGTTCTTCATCTGAGGTTGTATTTACCTAATTTCAAGACCAGATAATTTTTTTTATTATGTCTTGACATGCAAAACCATAGAATTTATAGAGGGTGTGCTTTCTTTTTCACATGACATGACTTTTTTGGCTCATTTCTTGGCTGCTTTGTGCAGAAGTAAGAATGCTAACTGTATCCTGTGTAATTTTGCACACATTTGGTTCCTTTATTTGTGCTTCAAACTCAGTGTGTGTGTGGGATGCGGGAGAATAAAATGATTTACGAGATTCCCGCAAAATAGAAATATCTAAACATAAAATATCTAAAACAAATAATTTGTTATTCATCTATTGCACAAAAGCAACATGAACCCAGTAACATGATTACTTTTAAAAGGAGTAATCAGTAATCAGTAATTTGATTACATTTTCAGAATAACTTGCCCAACACTGTTCAAACTTCATTTGTTTACTATTTGATTAATTCAGTCATTTGGGGTGATGGCTTTTTTTGCAGTAAATGTCCAGTTAATATGGAGATTGTGGCTGCTATTTAAACATATTACATCTCAATGTGTCTCAGAACACTTTTTGTTAGCCACTGACTGTTTAAATACTGACCTGAGGCTGTTTTTATGACTTCATTACAGAAGTGTGCACAATATTTAGACTTGACACATCACTCAGCGGGTTATGTTTGTCCCTTTCAGCATGACTTAACCACAGACACAAAACAGAAACATGCAAAGAGGATTATATCATAAAGATCTGTATCTGACTGTCTGTGTATGGTTTAAAAAAATACATATATATATATATATATATATATATACAGTATCTCACAGAAGTGAGTACACCCCTCACATTTTTGTAAAT
>NW_015650691.1:1037749-1046421 GCF_001515625.1 Sinocyclocheilus rhinocerous | reverse complement strand
ACTTAGGGATGTACTCACTTTTGTGGCTAGCGGTTTAGACATTAATGGCTGTGTGTTGAGTTATTTTGAGGGGACAGCAAATTTACACTGTTAATACAAGCTGTACACTCACTACTTTACATTGTAGCAAAGTGTCATTTCTTCAGTGTTGTCACATGAAAAGATATAATAAAATATTTACAAAAATGTGAGGGGTGTACTCACTTCTGTGAGATACTGTATATATATATACACACACATGACTATACAGTCATGTGAAAAGTTTAGGGCACCCTATTGAATTCTATGGTTTTCTGTATCAGGACATAATAAAACATTATCTTGTCCTTGGCAGGTCTTAAATTTTGGAAAATAAAACCTCAGATGAACAACAAAACATGACATATTGTACCGTGTCATTATTTATTTAACAAAAATAAAGCCAAAATGGAAAAACCATGTGTGACAATGTTAGGACACTCCTACTGTTAACATATGAATTAAGAAGGTAAGTAGCGGTCAGGCACTGCTAATCAAATTCCTTTGATTAACTGATCATCAGCAAGTGTGAGCACCTCTATAAAAGCTAAAAAGTATAAACGTTTTGGCAGTTTGCTGGTCTGGAGCCTTCAGGTGTGTGTTAACACAATGCCAAGGAGGTAAGACATCAGCAATGATCTTAGAGAAGTAATTGTTGCTGCCATCAATCTGAGAAGATTAAAATGGTCTTTTCCAAACAATTTGAAGTCCATCATTCTACAGTGAGGAAGTTTATTCACAAGTGGAAGGCATTCAAAACATACACCAATCCTCCCAGGAGTGGACATCCCAGCAAATTCACCCCAGGATCAGACCGTGTAATGCTCAGAGAAATGGCAGACAACCCAAGAACTTAACATCAGACTCTACAGGCCTCAGTTAACATGTTAAATGATAAAGTTAATTACAGTACAATTAGAAAAATATGGGACAAATATGGCATATTTGGAAGGGTTGCTAGAAGAAAGCTTCTTCTATCTAAAAAAAAACATGGCATCACGGGTTAGGTTTGCAAAGTTGCATCTGAACAAATTCAAAAAACTTTATTATCTATCAACCAGTGATAGAAATTTGTCTTAGGTAAAAAGGCTCACATGTACACAATACACAATATTAAGACACAAGATCCTGACAAAACTGTCCATCCGGACCAGGAGCTTTCCTTGGCTGTAATTTGGAGAGGATGGAGACAACCCTTCGTTCCTCCACACTGACTGGTGCAGGGGGATTACTTAAGTCAGTCTGGTCCCAATCCACTCCAGAGTTATTCATATTAAACCTAGCATAAAAAGAATTCAGCTGCTCAACAAAGGAGGCAGGGTCTGGACACTGAACTCGAGTTGAAGCCTGGTCTCTTCCCATCATCATATTAAGATTCTGCCATGCCGTGCTTTATATCGAAGTTTGGCCAACCTGGTTTTATCTTGCAGTTCCTTTCTCAGTTCATTAACACGTCTTTTATCACCCTCCATAAAGGCAATTTTTTTGAGGTTAATGCAATGCTTCATCTCTTTAGAGACCCAAGGTTTGTTGTTTGGGTAAAGAGTAACTTTCTTAGTTGGAATCACATTATCAGCACAAAAAGCATATCCAAATCCCCATCATTGCTCTGAAAAAACATCCCCCAATCTGTAAGCTCAAAACATCCTCTTAGTGTCTCCGCAGAGTCATTGTTCCAGACCTGGATACTTTTTGATTGAGTCTTGTGTGTTTTCAGTCTTTGTCTGTATTTTGGTAACAACATAACTACATTATGGTCTGAGAAGCCAAGAGGAGGGAGGGATTTAGAGACATAAGCACCAGGAACATTACCAAAACACAAGTCCAGCATTTTGTCCAGACGAGTTGGAATAGTGAAATATTGCTCTATCTGTGGAAGCAAGGATCCGACATCACAACTGTTAAAATCTCCGAGCAGAAAGATAGGTTGATCAGCTGCTCTTGATACATCATTATTATAACTGTCCGCAATACCATAAGACTTCTAGAACAATGACCTTGAACGGCTTGAACCTTGAACCCAACAGAACAGAACAGCTGAAAAGAAAAGAATCAAGGGGTTGCAATAGCCCAGTAAAAGTCCAGACCTAATCCTGACTGAAATCATGTGGTGAGAGCCGTTTATAAACAAATGCCCACAAACCTCAATAAACTGGAGCAACATTGTAAAGAAGAGTGGGCCAGAATTCTTCCAGAAAGATGTAAGAGTCTGATAAAGTCATACAGAAAATGATTACTTCAAGTAATTTCTGCTAAAAGTGGATCTACAGGCAATTGAATCATAGGGTGTCCCAACTTTGTCACACATGGCTTTTCCATCTTAGCTTTATTTTTGTTAAATAAATAATGATACAGTATTATACAGTAGGGAAAATATTTATTTGATCCCCTGCTGCTTTTGTAAGTTTGCCCACTTACAAAGAAATGAAGGGTCTGTAATTTTTATGGTAGGTTTATTTTAACGTATAGAGACAGAATATCAACCCAAGCAAAACATGACTTATACTTGATGCAGAAACCCTTGTTGGCAAGCACAGAGGTAAGACGTTTTTTGTAGTTGGTCACCAGGTTTGCACACATCTCAGGAGGGATTTTTATCCTCTCCTCTTTACAGATCCTCTCTAAATCCTTAAGGTTTCTTGGCTGTCGTTTGGCAACTCAAAGTTTCAGCTCCCTCCACAGATTTTCTATAGGATTGAGGTCTGGAGACTGGCTAGGCCACTCCATGACCTTAATGTGCTTCTTCTTGAGCCACTCCTCTGTTGCCTTGGCAGTATGTTTCGGGTCATATTCATGCTGGAAGACCCATCCATGACCTATCTTCAGTGTTCTGGCTGAAGGAAGGAGGTTCTCGTCCAAGATTTTACAGTACATAATGTAACTGATGATATTCAGAGAGTTAAACGACTTGGCACAAGCTGATTGGTTCATGCTGCATATGCAGCCAATGAGCTTACTGCCTTGCATTTATATGGCTGGCTAGCATTCACTAGAGATTCCTGCAGCGCGCTTTCAGAGTTTCTCTGAAACTAAACAGCTAAGATAAGTAAACGGTCTTCACTCTGATTCAGTGGATTATTGCGTTCGTCAGATTTACATTTTTAAACTAGAAAACATACAAGTTGTAAAACGCTGCGCAGGTTATTCGCGTGAGGAGTAATTACTAAGCATGTCTTGTTCATATAACAGCAGTAGCATTAGCAGCAGCAGCAAGCAGTTTTCCTAGTTAATGTATGTGAGAATACAACGTCAAGCATCGCGGATTTAGAACAGTAAAGTGAATTGGGGATTACCTTATTTGCCCGAAATCTCCAATGCTTTTGATATCTTCTGTGGGCATTCATTTCTACATTAACCGTGAACGGATCGCATTCAGATGCACACCTCACTAGTGGGGTGTATTCAGTATTCAGATCGCTAGTTTAGTGAATAGCAGCAGCACGCATAACAAAATTCAGACACAATGTTAGAAATATTAGCAGCAGTCTGCATGGCAATCCAATTATCATCGTTGCTTATATAGCAGCGGCAACAGAAAGTACATTTAGTTGCATGAAATTTCAGTGGTAAGATAACGCTTGGATGGTAGTGAACTTTTTAGGTGAAATAGGCAATGTTGCATGAAATTTCAGTGGTAAGATAACGCTTGGATGGTAGTGAACTTTTTAGGTGAAATAGGCATTTTATTACTTTGCTATTCAATTCAACAGGGTTTATAGAACTCTTCAAAGCGAAATAAGCATTAATTGGTTGTTTTGGTTATTTATAAAGGGTATGGAAGAAAATTAATGACAAATGTCTTTGAAACAAAAACGCATGTTGAATTGCACTAACTGAAAAAATAATGCATTGAATTAACAGCGCTTGCATTTTAATGCCTTGTATTTCCAGGGCTTGCATTTTTAGGTCCTAAAATTTAACAGTTGTTTATTTAAGCTGTGAATATTTCAATTCAAAATATTTCACACACATTTTCATAATCAAAATTTTAATAATTCATATTCACCTTCCAGAATTCTCTTTACAAATATTCAATCTGTTTAAAAATACGATCTATAATATTCGACCTGCAAATTTCGGTCCATTTTATTTCACTTTACAAATTCGCTTCCACAAATACGGTGGTTCAAATTCAGCAGAAAATTCGGCATTTCACATCCGGGAGCTGCAGGAATAGCAGTAGAGCACCGATGCATGATCTCCATCTGCTTTCAGTCGCTCACCAGCAGGTGGCGCAAGCGGCTGTTGATGAAGACCAAAGCAACAGGTGGATTAAGTCATTCATTCACAAAAACTGATCTGCAGAAATGGAGCAAGAAGGTATGGATTATCAGGGCCAGTATCAATATGCGGAAAAGCTGATTGTGTTTACTTTTAATTCAACATCTTCTCTGTTACTCGTTTCCCCGTGTAGACTAGCCTACATGTAAGCAGCTTTCTCTACCGCAAAGGAGATTATAATGCTATTTTACCCGACGCTGATGTACAGAACTAACATTACATCTGAGGAAGACATATATTGCTTTCGGTTGCTTAGTTTCCTTAACTTTGTATCATGGCTTGTGTGACGCTTTGCTGTAATACAGGAGCTTCCCTCATACGTCACACTCCAGGATTCCCCAACGACGCGTAAGTGAATTAATACAGTGATATATACAGTGAAGTGATAAATACAGTGAAGACCTCAGATCTCAGAAAACACTTTATTGATGATGCAAACTAAATAGACTACAGTTAAGCATATGCAGAATATGAACGATTGCTTAAGGTTTCACGCTGTTTCCGTTACAAAAAAAAAAAAAAGGCTCAGTGGGCTCACACAATGATAGCTATTAAAAGACCAAACTCATAATACACCTCACTGATGATGCAAACTATATACAGACAGATGAAATCAGAATATGAACGCAAGTTACGCAACGCGCAAAACTGCACATTAAACATATTTCACATAAAGAAGACGACACCTAATTTGGTTTATCCTCAAGACAGTCATAATAAATAATCAAATTCGGCATCTAATGAATAAAGAATACTATGTACAGTTAAGCAGATGAGCCCACAACCCACAAAGTTTCACCAAACCATTTTTTCTCCTATAGAAAACCAAGCGCGGTAAAGTTAGTTTTAGGTTTGATTTTGGCTGCATATTCGCAGATGCTGCTTTAGGGGTCATCTGCAAATTTACCTCAGAAAAAAACAGTCCAATAATTAATTCAAATCCATGTTTACAGTAAATGCCTAGAAGGCAAACTGACTAAATATATATTGCCAATAACTCGCCTTAGACAATACTTTCCCTAAGTATGTACACAAATATTTTTTTTAAGAAAAGAATTACAGTAATTCGCCAAAATGGGTTTTTCGTGTTCCAGATGTTGTAGTATGTTCCTATTGAACAGACTGACTTACTACAGTTGACATTTAATAATAACATTTTGCTAATATCTTTCTTACTGTACAGTATATAATTATTCTTAAGAAATTACTGTAATTCACCTAAAAGTTTTTTTTAATGTTCCAAAGGTTGTAGTACGTTCCTAGTGACTAGACTGACTTACTATAGGTAAAATTTTGCTAATATCTTCCTTACTGTACATACAGTAGATCAATATTTTATACTACAACCTCAAAAGTCAAAGCTTTCTCCGGTTTAAATTTGCACCAACAACACCTAGGCGGTTTTGAATTCCTTTTTTTACGTTGATATAAAGTGGTTGCATATCGTTAAACTAATTACTAATGGTAGTGATATCTTTGTGACTGTCGACTCTGTAAATCAGTGGCAAGGGAAAGCGAATGTACGGTGAATATCGAACCTAAAACTAACTGTACGGCGCTAGAAAGGCGATTAGAAAGAAAATGCAGCGCGTTGCGTTCTTCTGACCTCATTTGCTAACCTGTATTTGGTTCGCATCATCAATAAAGTGTTTTCTGAGATCTGAGGTCTTTCACTGTATTTATCACTTCACTGTATATATCACTGTATTAGTTCACTTAAGCGTCGTTGGGGAATCCTGGAGTGTGACGTATGAGGGAAACCCCTGTATTACAGCAAAGCGTCACACAAGCCATGATACAAAGTTAAGGAAACTAAGCAACCGAAAGCAATATATGTCTTCCTCAGATGTAATGTTAGTTCTGTACATCAGCGTCGGGTAAAATAGCATTATAATCTCCTTTGCGAAAGCTGCTTACATGTAGGCTAGTCTACACGGGGAAACGAATAACAGTAAAGATGTTGAATTAAAAGTAAACACAACCAGCTTTTCTGCATATTTATACTGGCCCTGATAATCATAACTTCTACTTACCGATTGCTCCATTTCTGCAGATCAGTTTTTGTGAATGAATGACTTAATAAACCTGTTGCTTTGGTCTTCATCAACAGCCGCTTGAGCCACCTGCTGGTGAGCGACTGAAGGCAGATGGAGATCATGCATCGGTGCTCTACTGCTATTCCTGCAGCTCCCGGATGTGAAATGCCGAATTTTCTGCTGAATTTGAACCACCGTATTTGTGGAAACGAATTTGTAAAGTGAAATAAAATGGACAGAAATTTGCCGGTCGAATATTATACATCGTATTTTTAAACAGATTGAATATTTGGGAAGTGAATTCTGGAAGGTGAATATGAATTATTACATTTTTAATTATGAAAATGTGTGTGAATTATTTTGAATGGAAATATTCACAGCTTAAATAAACAACTATGTTAAATTTCAGAACCTTAAAATTCAATCCCTGAAAATACAAGGCATTAAAATGCAAGCACTGTTAATTCAATGCATTATTTTTTCAGTTAGTGCAATTCAACATGCTTTTTTGTTTCAAAAACATTTGTCATTAATTTTCTTCCATAAAAGGGGCAGTAGCAATTCTAAGTACTTTGTGCAGCAGCCAGTATGCATAGCTATTCAGATAGCATTCGCAATGTTAGCAAATTTTATAGCATGCATAGTAAATTCAGATGCAAGGTTAGAAATAATATTAGCAGCAGCATGCATAGCAAGTCATATTATTATTTTTGCTAATTGTGAATATCATTAACAGCAACAGCATCTACTTCAACTGAGTATTGAAATGTTAGTGAATATTATCATAGCAGCAGTAGCAGAAGTTTTGTTGCGTTGGCCGTATCGCACTGCATACATTGCGGACAGCTTTACCTATCGTAACAGGTTTATTGACTTTGTCATGTTGTGCCGCTCGCGTCTGACGTAGACACCGTGTTAGAGTAAAATAGGCATTCGCCTAGCTACTTATGCCTAATTTATGGATCTCTCAGCAGTTCAGTCTCTTGTGCAGTAGCAGCAGCTTGCATAGGCATTCAGTCATCGAGATTTTTCTCAGCAGCAGCATGCACAGCATTTCTATGTTGCAAATTTTAATTCTGACATAATTAATATAAAAGCAGACAACTGCATTTAAATATAGTCACTGTAGTGTCCTGCTCAAGACCATCTTGGAACGAGCCATGCCTTTAGCAATGATGTTCATACAATGCAAACATTATTGTTCTTAATATGCATTATAAATATTTTAAATTATCAAAATAAATGAGCAGCTGCTTTTGAGTCAGAATTAATCCTGGGCATATGATACCACAACTACAGTGATTTATTCTTTCGCCAAATATTTTGTTAGCTTATTAATAATCTTGAATGACAAATTTAAAACTATTTGCTCAGGCCGCCCGAGCCTGAGCCAGGTGGTTGCTGGGGGTTATTTAATCTATCAGCCTACAGTGTGATTCCTGTTTGTTAACGACACACAGTGCACATTTCTACTATCAACTATCTAGTTTAAGCTATCTGGTCAACCGATAATCCAGGTACAAAGCAAAGGTCCAGGCAGGGGCAAACAGTATCCGAACAGGGCAAGACACGAGAGAGGTAATCCAAAGTGCACAGGCAAAGCTCGGAACACGAGGAAACAGACAAGGCAAGACTAGGCTAAGACTATGAAACTTCAAGTAGGCTCCGTAACGTAGCTATAACAACTAGCGATATGCGCATACAATACTCGGCAGTTTGAAAGGGATCTGAGTGAGTGTTATATAGTGAATGTGTGATTGGTTACAGCTGTGTGCAATCAGTGCAATGGATGATGGGATATGTAGTCCGGGATGACATGCAACAGTTTGTGTAGTGCGAGAGTCAATGTAATGGAAGGGTGACCTCTGATGGTGATTGAACGGAAGTCCAAGGACAGGATTCGTGACACAGGCTATAATTAAGACATGAATCGACAACTGAATGAAATAAATGTCAGGATGAATACAATGTCATTGAGATTTGTGTGAGTATTTATTAGAGATGCACACAGTATTTGACTGATAAATCATTAAATAGAATATCCATCACTTTATAAAGGAAAACACACTTTTCAAATCAGACATATTTTTATTGAAGAGATGGAGATGAATAGTGTTACATTGTTTCAGTAACAAACATTTATAACACATGACTATTAATTATTGATTTTAGCTGTTTTTCTCTTTCTCTCTGCAGGCTGATTAACTGCAGTATTGCAGAGAAAGGATGTGCTGCTCTGATTTCAGCTCTGAGATCAAACCCCTCACACCTGACAGAACTGGATCTGAGCTTTAATAAACCAGGAGACTCAGGAGTGAAGCTGCTCTCTGCTCTACT
>NW_015650691.1:1033405-1037266 GCF_001515625.1 Sinocyclocheilus rhinocerous | reverse complement strand
CTGTCACGGAGTGACTGAGACGTGAGACGTGCAGATCCAAGTGCGAAGTTTTATTAACCGACATGGTCAGAAGCAGGCAAGGGTCAGACAATGGCAACAGGTATATAGAGGGCAAGACACAAGAATATTCCTAGGGCTAGCGTGGGTCTACGATCGGCGAACAGAATCAACAGGGCGAGACTAGAGGGATAAATCCAGGTACACAGGCAAAGATCAGAAACCGAGAAAACAGACAAGGCAAGGCAAGACTAGGCTAGGCTAGGAAGCTAACGAGGGCTCTGTAAGGTAGCTATCACTGCTGGCGATAAGCGCATACAATACTCGGAGTTTGAAAGGGATCTGAGTGAGTGTTATATAGTGAATGTGTGATAGGTTACAGCTTTGTGCAATCAGTGCTGTGTGCAATCAGTGCAATGGATGATGGGATATGTAGTCCGGGATGACATGCAACAGTTTGTGTAGTGCGAGAGTCAATGTAATGGAAGGGTGACCTCTGGTGGTGAGTGAATTGAAGTTCATAGACCGGATTCGTGACAATCGCCGTATGCATTGGTAGAAGCAAGTTCCTGTATTTGTTTGCAGCAGCAGCAATAATCTACAACTACAGCAATAACCAACAACAGCAGCATTTCAGCAGCAGTGTAGCAGATCTATTCCGCCCATCACCATGCTAAAATCTTCAGAGAGTTGTCATAATTAACATCAACCAATTCTCCCTATTAACTAGTTGCTTATTAGCATGCCTATTATTAACATATTGGCTGTTTATTAGTACTTATAAAGCACATATTCTGCGCGACCATATTCTACATCCCTAATCCTACCCAATACCTAAACTTAACAATTACCTTACTAACTATAAATAAGCAGCAAATTAGTAGTTCATTGAGCCAAAAGTTGTAGTTAATGGTTTGTTAATAGCAAGAATTGGACGTTAAAATAAAGTGAGACCAACATATGTATGGATAATCAAATAAGTTGCTTCAGTCCAATAAGTGTTTATCTTGAACAATATAAAAGATAATTTTACATTTACTTAATAAAAATCAGTAAAGATTTCGCAGGAAAAAGACATGAACAACCACGACCTGAAGGTGAACGTTTTTCCAATATAATAAAAGGTCTGTTACTTGCTAAAAGAAGTATAAACTAGTGTATATCAGACGTAAGAGGGCATGTAACAGACTATTTTTCTGGGATTTCTCAGTAAAGTTTTTAACATTGATCATTTAAAGACCTTAGAATTTGTAAGCTTGTAAGTTTTATATGGTTAAGATCGAGTGTCCAAATGCCTCACTGCCCTCTGTGGGCTTTTTAAAATGACCTGTAAATGTTTAATGATTCTCCAGGTTCCAACACACCCATAGATACTATGACAAGAAAATGCCACAGTCAGGAGTTCACTTCACCCAACATACTGTAGACACAAGGAGGAAACTGTGATGTGAATATAAAGACAGTTAGTCAACATTAGCAAGCTGTTGTTTTCATAGAGATGGTACACACACAACTTGGAAGGTTCTTTTGGGTAAACTGTTCCTTTAAATCGGTGGTACTTGATGATTGTCAAGCCTATAATATAACAGCCTCAAAACATTTTCACACTTTACATATATATTATGTGCATGTCTCTGGTGGACTGGCTGAGAATTTGATAACTCCAGCTGAGATTTGTTATTAACTTTCTTACCACAGTGTGTGTGTGGATGTGATGTTGAACACATGATAATTGTGACCTCTTACTGGTTATGATGTTGAAGTGAAGGTCTTTGCCCTGTTGTCATCCCCAAATCTCCTCACAACAACATTAAGGAATGACTGGAAAATCCCACATCCAGCTGATTTGCTCTTTCTTAGAGGAGAATTTAATGGTTTATGAATGTCACAACCTCTGGCGGTTCATGAATGGAATTTATCTACCCTTGTCCTTTTGGGTTTTTAATTATATAGCCTAATGCATAATATATAATGTGTAAAGTGTGAGCTTGTTCCTTTAGTGCAATCAACTGCATATATCAACTGTACATTATTCATGAGGAAGTTTCTTCAAATATAGGGACTTTTGGACCTGTGAACCTTTAGAAAATAAAACTTACTGTTTACACTCTCTCACTAGTTTAACAATGTACAATGGTGTGTGTGTGTGTGTGTGTGTGTGTGTGTGAATACATGCATCCCAGGAGAACTCTGTTATTTTTGTCATTTTGAACATTTTAACCAGTGTCATTTCTACCACATCTCAAATGATGTACTGTGTTGTGTTTAATATCATTTTGTGATGGAAATGACATTTCAGACATTCCAAATCTGTTGTTCCTGAGTCCTTGCTGAGGATAATTTCATTATTTTAAATTCATACAATTCATAATATATTCACTGTTTGTATAATGTTGACAATCTTACAGCTTGATTGCAAATGATGTACAATTAAATATTCTGTTCAAGTAATATTTACATTAATTCCTTTTAATTTTCTTTAAACATCATCACATTTCATCTCAAGCATGCACCTATTGATGAAACTTTATTAAAGGAATATTTCACACAAAAATTAGAATTTGCTTAAAATTTATTCACCCTCAAGCCATCCAAGATATAGATGAGTTTGTTTCTTCATTGGAACAGATTTGGAGAAATTTAGCTTTGCTAAATCACTTGCTCGCCAATGGATCCTCTGCAGTGAATGGGTGCCATCAGAATGAGAGTCCAGACAGCTGATAAAAACATCGCATTAATCCACACGACTCCAGTCCATCAATTAACCTCTTGTCAAGTTAAAAGCTGCATGTTTGTAAGAAACAAATACACCATTAAAGTGCTTTAAACTGTTGCTTCTGGCCAAAATAATCAATAATAATGCTTTCTTCAGTGTAAAATTCCATCTTCTGTTTTTTTTTCTTGTAAACAGCACTTGATCTGTGCATATTTTCTGTTCTAATTCAGATGAGATGGCTTTTTCACTGCAGAAGACAATATTATGAATAGATGACCCTTATTTCAGCCAGAAGCAAAGATTTAAAGGGGTCATATGATGCGATTTCAATTTTTCCTTTCTCTTTGGAGTGTTACAAGCTCTTGGTGCATAAAGAAGATCTGTAAAGTTGCAAAGACTAAAGTCTCAAATCCAAAGAGATATTCTTTATAAAACTTAAGAGTCAGCCACACCTACCTAAAACGGCTCGTTCTAACACGCCCCCACATATCTACCTCACTATGTGGGAAGATTTGCATAACACCGCCCAAATGTTCACGCAAAGAAAGAAGGCGTAACTTTTATTCTCACTGTAGTATTGTTGCCGCTGCCCCCATGTCGTGAAGACGCTGTGTGCTTCGTTGTGAAAGCGAAACTACTTTGTTTGGTCTTCCAAAAGAGGACGATATCCGCTTCGTCATGCCTAGAGCTGATCTGTGCTGGTTGCTGAGGGAATACATCAACTTAGTGCTGTGGATCACCGGATCGGCTTTCACCGTGGACGAAGCGGAGTCCAGCCCGGGGTCGTCACATGTGGTTGCCGCTCCTTCGTCGGATTCGCCGGCCGCGCCGTTCTCAACCCCGCCACCTCTGGTCACTCTAGCCCGGCCTCAGCTCAAGCTAGGCCGCCGTGTTTTTCGTTGTGAAAGCGAAACTACTTTGTTTGGCCTTCCAAAAGAGGACACGACTAGAAATCAGTGGTTAAGTTGTATTTACAACACTGTTCCAGAACAGTTCAACCCAAATATTCAGATGTGTGCAGCACATTTTATGGAGGACTGTTTACTGATCCTGGAAGAGTAACGTTAGACTAAAATGCCGGCAGTTCTGACTCACGTAAGTACGTTTTCATTTAAAGGATTTGCCACTGATGATTCAAACACGAATTT
>NW_015650691.1:1027220-1033359 GCF_001515625.1 Sinocyclocheilus rhinocerous | reverse complement strand
ACGCCCCTACCCCAAAAGGGTCTCGCCCCTATTTTGATAGCTCCGCCCCACATATACGTACGCAACCCAGGCAACGATTATGGCGGAATCTGCTGTGCCAGCCGGCTGAGGGTATGATGTCATCAATAAGTGAAAGCAATGTGTGTTACTAGGGTAATACAGGTTGAATGTGTTTTGGTAGTACTGTGTGTTTTAACGTGCATATATGTGTTTTAACAGCATATTAATATATGTTGTTCTGTGAAACAAAGCAAAACCAATGTTACTCACCTGTCGAGAAGAAACAAAACAACCTCTGCGTCCGATCTCAGGCCTTCCGCTCCTTGAGTTCTCTCCAGCGCTGGAAAGCTTATCCGAGATTTACACGGGTCCTACTTCTTGCCTTATCGTAAGCCTTCTTTTGTTTCGCAGACGTTTTCCTCTTTTGTTTTTTTATCCACCATCTCTATCTTTCTGTCATCGCTCGGCTCGGCTAATGTCCGTCCTGTGCACTGAGCGCTCTCTCTCTCTCCTCCACTTCACGAGTAGACACGCCCCTTACTGCTGATTGGCTACAAGTTTGTTTTGGTACTCGGCCCGACTCAGTTTTCTAAAGCGTTTTTGAAAAAAATACATACCCCACCTTTAAAGTTAAAAACATCGTTATATTGGATTTATTACAAACATGTTTTTTTCTTCTTTTTTTCTTTACTGGAGTCGCATGTTTTACTTTTTGATTATTGTGATGTTTTTATCAGTTGTTTGGACTGTCATTCTGACGTCACCCATTCACTCCCTCCATTGGATCAATTAGTGAGCATGTGATGTAATGCTACATTTGCCAAAATCTGTTCCAAAGAAGAGATAGCTTGATGGTGAGTACATTTTCAGCAAATTGTAATATGTGAGTGAACTATTCTTTTAAGGCCAGAATGGTTTATTGCAGTGGAAATGGCAGCACTACTGTCAGAAAAACAGTTATTATGTACACAATAGATATTGAAATGGTTTGTGTTTATTTTACTCCTTTTTCAAATCAACATAATTAATAAATAATATTATTTATAATATCTTTAAGATGGATTTTTATAGTTCAGGAATGCAAGACTAAGGCATGGGTAAAATAATTAAATAAAACAAAATACGATGCATAAGTTCACATAGTTAAGAAGCATGCATGAAAATGTGTGAAAAAGTATTTCCTGCATGTAAACTTTTACATCTGCTCTCTCTGTAGGACATTGATGAGTTGATGCACACAGACCGACCGGACTGGCAAAGTGTCATGCAATATGTATCTCAGATCTATAAGTATTTTGAGACTTAATTTTTGACTGGAAGAAAGGAAGAGGAAGATGAAGACGAAGAGGAGGGCACAGAAGCACTTTTATTTGCCTGGTCCAGTTCTCCCTACAGTGTTTCTAAATACACAAACACACACAGTTCTGTAGTGTTCACACCAGTCAGGTTCTCTCTCTGAATACAACCAGCATATCATATTCAGTACAATAGTCATACACACGCAAACACACAACTTCTCTTTTCCTTACAATTCGTGTGTCATATAGACCTAACTCAGTTTTTGAAGTTTGAAGTTGCTTGCAGAGTGTAGGTTTGCAATCTTGCACTGAAACTGGTATAGTTTTTTTAGTATGTTAAATTTTTGCTAAGAGTTGAAGTGCAGCTGCTAATCTTTATAGAGAGTATTATTACCCAAATCTATATATTGACATACTTATATATTGATATACTTATAAAGTATTTTTAAAATGTTAGTTTTCCCACAAATAATTTTGACTTGTAATATGTCTTGGTAAGACATAAAACCTTAGTGAACTATGAAAATAAGTTTCATAGGTTTTGTTGAAAAGTTGTAGTTTGTCACTTAGAGAGACAATAACCATCAAAAACTTTACAATGTCCCAATTGTTTAACTGACTTTTTGTGCATTTACGTATTCCTTATTAACAAACACTAAGATTATTTCTATATTACTCTAGTTAATTATTTCCTGAAAAAAAATGCCAGAAAGTCAATATCTGATTGAATATTATGAGACTGTTTCAAACAACCATTATTGATTCTTTAATGCTTTTTGTGCCTGTTTAAATTACATGGGATGTGTTTAAATTAAATATATTTTAAACAATGTTTAAAAAAAATATCAGTATTGGGAAAATACTCTCAAAGGAATGTGTTTAGGCTGGTCAGCAGTGTAATTTGTGCCAAATTCTAACAAGAACTCTTTGTTCATTCAAACGCATGGGCAACTGATAATAATTTCTCTCTCAACAGAAGCAAAACATGTATACAAAAAAACAGACTGCATCTGTGTTTTCAAATGTTTTCTTATTGGAAATGCTATTTATTGACTTCTTTGCTCTTAAATATTTAGATCGCAAAGGAATGTGTTTTTTCTATTTGAAACTTCAGTTTTGCTTCATGATAGAAGACTGTTAATTGATGATAATGGTAATAAAGGTTTGTGTCATCATATATATTGTTTGCTTGTTTGAATTAAAAAGCTACAGTCACCTTTATTAGAACAGAATAGAGAATCTCAGAAACAAATGTCATATTAATTCACAAAATGCTACTATTATTTCTCCTCCCATGTGATTTATGCAGAAGTGAAATTGGGCACTTTGACAATTTAGGAGTCATACTGGCTCCGTTTTTTATAGGTCTGCTACAAACCCTTAAAATGATGTGCTGAAATGCGTGTGTGGCTAGAGATACACAGAGTCCACATGGTAAATCTTTGGCAATTACACAATATTGTCACTTCACTCACCAAGATCCTCTCAGAAACACTACATGCTCAATTTTCAGAAAATCTGACTCTTTTGTACCAAACATCTATAAGCTAAACACACAGATAAGTTCAATCAATGTCAAATGTCAATAAGGACAAAAATAGAATCCATCTTGAAGGGCAGATAAACAGATTTTACAGGGACTAATGAACATGGCAAATGTTTCCAACTTTTTCCAGTAAGAGTTTGCACTAAACCAAATGAACATCTGCAAATAATTTAGCGACTCCATTCATTTTATTTATTTTTAGGTAATTCATCATTTTCTTATACTACATTATTAAACTTTCATTATAATCATCATGAAACTTTGTTTAAACAATTATATTAAAGCCACTGATAGAATATTCGCCATTCAAATTCAACGCGCAAGAACTAAATGTCACCGTAAAATTTGCACACTGGAATTCTGATTGGTCATATATGCCTATTTGCATAATTATAATCGTATTTACAGAATGCAAGACCACAGAAGCTTTCTATCGGCTGCATTCTATTATAGCTATATAATATATCGCTCTCCCTCTCCATTTGTTTATCTAGCCTATATTAGTGTTTCAACTTATCTTACTATGATTTTACTTTAACGCTATTCTTAAATCTGCTTTCCAAGTATTACAATTTGTTTAAGGAAAGACAAATCTAGTTTGATTAGATTTATTCTTTATCATTTATTCTTCGTTATAATAGTTGTCAGCGGACAATCCAAAATGTGTGTTTTATTTGAAATTGCTCATTAAAATCATTGAGCTTGTGTGGCAGCGCATCGCTGGGCGTGGCGTCGAGCTGTGATGTACAGGCTGTTTTCCGTGAAGCTGCTTGAAAAGCCATGTGTTGCGCTCGCGGTGCGTCAGATTACTTCTCTGACGCGAATGCAAGCTAGTTTAAAGAGGAAAGTCAAACAATAAAAAAACAATTCTGAAATGAGGGTAAGTAACTCCACCTCATCAAAATGTAAATGTTTCTTCTCGTCAGTGGGAACTTCTAGAAGTGAGGAAAGAAACAACGCGTCTTTATCTGCCTCTAATGGTTTTGAATGATTCTCTTCAAAGAATGAATACAAATAACGTTGTTTGTTTAAATCAACAGATGGCCGTGTTGGCAAATCACAAACTTTGGAGATCCGTGGATTATTGCAAATCGGTTCTTTTACCACTGGACAAGCAGCACAGAGTGACAGACAGACTCATGACATCCTAACTACGGTCTGAAGGTGTTTCTCAGTCAAGTGAGCAGCAATGGATTCGCTGTATATCGCTATTGAGCTGGTGATCGCCGTCCTGTCAATCGCCGGTAATGTGCTGGTGTGCTGGGCTGTGGCCATCAACTCCACTCTCAAGAACGCCACCAATTACTTTCTGGTGTCTCTAGCCGTGGCAGATATTCTGGTTGGATGTCTTGCCATTCCTTTTGCCATTACAATAAGCATTGGTCTGCACTCAGACTTTTACGGATGCCTTTTCCTGGCGTGTTTTGTTCTGGTACTGACTCAAAGTTCAATATTTAGTCTTCTGGCGGTTGCCATCGACAGATATCTGGCTGTAAAAATCCCCCTGAGGTGAGTTTTTCCGTTAATTAGCATTTCCTCATTATCACTGAGCGATTCATTACTACCTATTATTTATGAGTCTTGGTTCTTAAATAAAGCATTACCTCTTTTATATATATATATATATATATATATATATATATATATATGTGTGTGTGTATATATATATATATATATATACACACACACATATATATATATATATATATATATATATATCACAGCTGTCTTGAAACAATCTCTGACATTTACACGCGCGTGCATCATGAACCTGTTCTTCGCGGTCTTCTGTATTTTCAGTCCTGAGTGAATTATCAAGTAGTACACTTTCTCATTAATATTACATAATTGATTCATCTCATCTTTATAAACACACAACAAAACGACCCGCATCTTTCCTGAAAGGCTGCAGTATTGATTGTAGGCTATATGCGATCAATATGATTGATGCTCTTGCCCCTTTTGCAATTCGTTCAAAGTTAATCTAGTTTATCGAAGTTAAAGACTTATTCTGGACAGCGCGAAGATGTCACACGCAGTCACAAGCTAAACTCGAAATGGATATCGGCCTAATTTTCTTAATCTGTGTTAATAGGGAAATTTAAGGAGGGCAATTAAAGAAAGAAGGTTGCTCAATGTCACTTGTCCCGTCATATTTCTTCAAAATGAATGGAAAGACTGACGAAAGGAATAACAAAAGGAATTACATATTGTCTGACTGATATACAAACAAGTGTGCATGTGTAATTTCATGCATTCTCTTTCTGCTTCATGCCATGTAATTACTAAAGCACACTTGTGACTGAATATTTAGGGCTCGGGTTTCACTTCCACAGCCAACGCTGTATTAAGTCCTGTGGGAATGCAGTTTCTCTCAGTTCACTGAGTTTTTAATGATAGTGTTGAATAAGGAAATGCTTACAGTAGGTGACTTTAATGATAAAGCTGTTCAGTGCACTCCAAATCATCTCAGATCCTGGGTGGTCATGTTACTCTCACTGTTTCATGGCCAAGATGAAAGTATGTTTCTCGTTACACTGTAGTTACTGGAAATACAGGGTTTTGGCACGATTGCTGTCAGCAGATGATCCAAGAGGAACCAAGTTTCCTCACTTTGCTGCCAGACAGTATTCCCCGTTCAGCATTCATTCACTAGACTGGTCACCACATCTCTCTCTTACTCACACATTCTCCACTCATCTGTCGGTCTCTCTCCGTCTTTCTTTTCCCGTGTAGAAACACGAAAGCTCAGGGCTGGCTGTGTTTAGCTACATATCCACTGACTGAAGGATCTAAATAGGGTTCAAGTTTCCTAAAACAGTAGGCTGCTATTATATAAATGTAAGCGTGGGCTTGAATCAGAAGGTCTTTCCACTGTTCAGCAAAAGAGGCCCAGAGCATCTTTTTCCTCTGAGTCATTGGTTGTACTGTGAAATAATGATAAAAGGTGGTTAATGGCAGGACTTTTCCTTTTAGTGGTGTGATATGTATCATACAGTGTTTTTTAATATAATGTACAACCAGATGCTTCTTTTTTCTTTTCTTTTTTTTCTCTTTAAAGGGGTCATATGATGCTGCTAAAAAGAACATTATTTTGTGTATTTGGTGTAATGAAATGTGTTTATGCGGTTTAAGGTAAAAAAAAACACAATTTTCCACATACTGTACATTATTGTTTCTCCTCTATGCCCCGCCTTTCTGAAACGCGTCGATTTTTACAAAACTAATCGGTCTGAAAAGCGAGGTGTGCTCTGATTGGCCAGATATCCAATGCGTTGTGATTGGCCGAATACCT
>NW_015650691.1:1021070-1026497 GCF_001515625.1 Sinocyclocheilus rhinocerous | reverse complement strand
GTGACGTAGACATGTGGGGGCGTGTTAGAACGAGCCGTTTTAGGGGGGTGTGGTTGACTCTTAACTTTTATAAAGAATATCTCTTTGGATTTGAGACTTTAGTCTTTGCAACTTTACAGATCTTCTTTATGCACCAAGAGCTTGTAACACTCCAAAGAGAAAGGAAACATTTAAATCACATCATATGACCCGTTTAAAGGGATAGTTCAGTTATTCTCCATTCCAAACCAGTATAACTTTCTTCTATGGCAAACAAAAGTAAATATTTTGGGAAATGTCTTTTGACCATACAATGGAAGTCAATTTTCATCAAAACTGTTCAGTTACCAACATTCTTCAAAATATCTTTTCTTTTTTTCTGCAGAAAAAAAGTCATACTGGTTTGAAATGACATGGTTTGAAAATTCTGACAGAATTTTAATGTTTGGATGAACTATCCATTTATTGTTTTTATTGAGCATTCAGTGACCCTTTTTGATTTGTCATAAATAAGTGAGAGCAAAGTGGATTGATTAACAAGTGATGCATTACAGGTCAACGTATTGATTTTTTTAAATAGTGGAAAAAAATCCATTAATGATTTTTCTTTTCACACTGTGAATTCAGGACAATGTCCTTAACGTCTAATGAAATTATTATTGCACTCCAAAGGAAGTGGAATGCTGTAATTAATGACTTACTTTCTTTTGTGTAACACCAAAGAAGATCATTTAGATAATTCTTTTAACTGTTAAGGAATGCTTTTGCCTTTATAATGAAAGTCAATGTGGTCCCTACTGGACCCCACTGGCTTTCATTTCATGGACAAAAAAATACAGAACAGTGTCATTTTAGTATTATTTATATAGTATTATAGTTTTGTTCGTTTAAATTTAATTTGTGTACTATTATTTATTTTTATTTCAGTTACATTCTTGTTCAGTTTTAGTAATTATTTATTTCCATTTTTCTTTTTGTATTTCCAGTCATTAATTAAAATGAAAAATACTGAAAAATATATATATATATATATATATATATATATATTTGTGCTACAAAAAAAACAATATATAGTTCGACTTAAGAACACTGCCCTAAGTGTATGGAATATTAACAGTGATGCTTGTGTAAAATAATGTAGTTGGTTATCCGTGGACCAACATGATGTTGTCACTCAGCCCCCTCCCTCCATCCCTCCCTGCATCCCTCCCTGCGGCAGCACCTCTGATGGCTGTGGCAGCCCAGGTCTCTCTGAGAAAGGTTGTGGTGGGTGTGATGAATAATGCACCTCATGTATTAGTCACTTCAGTCCATCAGTAGAAGCAGAATCAGAGCTGTCTGAGGAAGAGTCTCCAAGTGAAAGCTTGAGCCATCAGTCACTTCTTCCCCTTCTCTAACCTACTAGACATAAAAGAATGTAGTTGGTTATCCGTAGACCAACATGATGTTGTCACTTTCCCAGCCCCCTCCATCCCTCCCTGCATCCCTCCCTGCGGCAGCACCTCTGATGGCTGTGGCAGCCCAGGTCTCTCTGAGAAAGGTTGTGGTGGGTGTGATGAATAATGCACCTCATGTATTAGTCACTTCAGTCCATCAGTAGAAGCAGAATCAGAGCTGTCTGAGGAAGAGTCTCCAAGTGAAAGCTTGAGCCATCAGTCACTTCTTCCCCTTCTCTAACCTACTAGACATACAAGTACAGTCACCTCAAGAAGTAGCTGAACACTTACATGTTCATGAGAGGTATTACATTATATACAGAATATAAAGTTAATGGCTAGTGTAAAGAAATGTTGCACTTTTTTTGCAATGACTTTTAACTAGTTGGTGTTGGAACAATGCATCTGTTGTTTTAAATGGAAGCCCTGCCTCAGTGTACATGATTTAGAAAAAATGTGAAAAAGAAATACGTATATATTTTTTCACTCTGAGGCTGAAATTCTTAACAAGCTTTTGCTATTTAATGAAATAAAAATATATATATATATATATATATAACGTGAGATCCAAAACTCTAGGAGCAAACTGAAAATTATGATTAAAAATGCAAATGAAACCTGAAAATAAATTAAATTTTAGAATTTTGATCAATTTAAATCAAAGAAATGTATGGAAGTTTGTTTTCGCCACAGGATAAAAATTAATAATAATAAAGGTAATATCACAATATTCTGAGAAATCTGTAAAACGAAATAAAAATTGATAGATTAAGAATTGTAAGATATAAACTCAACTTTTTTCTCCCTCACAATTCTAAGTTTACATCTTCCAATTATGTTTTTTGTTTCCGTCATGAAATAAAAAAAATTACTTTTCATCTCACAATTCGGACTTCTCAAAATTGCGAGTTTATATCTTGCAATTCTGAATTGTGATACATAAACAGAATTATAAAGGGACAAAAAAGTCAGTATTCTGATATGAAAAGTTGCAATTACCTTTTTTTATTTAGTTACTTTTTATCCCATGGCAGAAATAAGCATATGTGGCTTAATATGAAGAAATAACATTCTGCAATATTTCTAGGTCACTAATAAAAAAAAAGTAAATCTGTATCATGTGGCTCGTTGTACAGACTAATGCAAGAAAATGCAAAATAGAAGCATTTTTGCTAGTGATCTCGGACTTTTGGACCCTATAGTGAACTCAACCATCACTAGACGTACCTTCAGCCAGATTCAAATTTGCAAAGTTAATAATCATTGTTCTATGTCCCCTCCTCTGTACAGGTATAAAGAGCTTGTCACAGGGAAAAGGGCAAGAGAGATCATTGCTATTTTATGGATCTTATCCTTCATCATTGGACTCATCCCATTCGTGGGCTGGAATCGTAAAGACTTGGCCTGTTCCAGAAACGAAAGCAACTTTACACAGACTAGCAATAGCAGTGACGCCGCTGAGATGGAAACGAGCTTCTTGCAAAGCTGCTGCCTCAAGTGCTTCTTCGAGAAAGTGGTGGACATGAGCTACATGGTGTACTTCAATTTCTTCGGTTGCGTGCTGCCACCTCTGCTCATCATGCTGGGCATTTACGTCAAGATCTTCATGGTGGCACGGAAACAGCTGCGCCAGATCGAGCTCAAATGCAGCGTGAGTAACGGTGAGAATCAGCACCACGGCCTGCTGCAGCGGGAGATTCGTGCCGCCAAATCGCTCTCCATCATCGTGGGCCTGTTCGCTCTCTGCTGGCTGCCCGTGCACATCCTGAACTGCCTCACTCTCTTCTACAGCCAGCTGAAAAAGCCCGGCTTCATCATGAACATCGCCATCATCCTCTCGCACGCCAACTCCGCCGTCAATCCCATCATCTACGCCTACCGTATCCGGGAGTTCAGAGTCACTTTTAGGAAGATTCTGAAGCGCCATTTCTTTTGTCGACGGGACGAGTTGTATCGCAGCTCCAATGGAAGCAGCTGTCACAGAGACCAGATTACAATGACTATTGACCCTCTGCTTTAGACATCTTCATCAAAATATGAGAGAAATGTTTACAGGCCAAAGAACTGCAAACGGCATGATCGTGTATTGAGATGGTGTCTAGCGTGGCCCACAATTCATGAAGACATTGTGGACACATTTTCAGAATTTAACATTGAACTGTGAGAAAAACAAAAAAGCCTCGGTCACTACAAATCTGTGGAAAAATGTATAGATTGCATTTCCAAGCAGACTTTTGCAGCAGCTATAGGTCAAGCCTTAGCGCAAGGATTTGAAAGCTACGAGTGGTTGCTGGGCCTTTTGGAAGTGCTGAACGATGAACTGAACCACGTATGAGAAACCTACATGAGGATCCTGCAGAACAATAAAAGAATCATTGTGGGCAGCTTTAGTCTGTAGAACAGCCCAGAGGAACCATCTGGATTCATAAGGCACATCGGAACACAAAGAAACCGTTTCTGAATGCTTGAATGTATTAGGACCTTTTGTTGTTTTTTACAGTTGAGATGGTTGGTTTAGACTGCTCAGGAACACACACGAGGTAAAAGCAAATTTAAGAACCCATAATAGAAAGGAAATCATAAAACGATTTTCTGTACAGCCAGTTATGAAAAATTACCCCAATTTTCATTACTTAAAATGCACTGCTGATGGTCCATTCACAACTCAATTAACCCAACAAGTTCATATCTGAAACCAGAATGACTTCAAAAGATACACTGGGTACACAGTGACCCCAATATTATTTGGAAATGTATTGCATTACATAACAAAAAGTGTTGTAATACTCTTTATTTAATCTTAATTTTTATATCATATTGTTTTATAGTTTATAACTAATAAACATTGCTATGTTTCTTTAAAATAAATGCCACTTTGATGTTTTGTTATCTAATGCAATTACATTTAGATATTTTTAAATGTTGCTGAAGTGTACAAATACTTTTTGGTGACCATTACACATTTCTAATTAGCAACCAGAAAATAGTGCAGAAGATTTTATATCATGTTTCTTTCTTTAAACCTTTTCAAAAAGTAGAAAAAAAAACCTTTTTAATTTAGAAGCTGTTTATTAGATTATTTGCAAGTCAAATTAGATTTAAATCCCAGGTTTTCACTGAGGTCTCGGATGTTTGGAGCTCACTGTAATATCAGTGTCCTTAGATTTCAGATGTCTGTCTGCTAATGTGTCACAGCCCTTAGGAATCAGTTTGTTATTGAATGTCTGACTGTGACAAACTACCCAGACTGAAACAACAGCAGTTGACCTGCAGCAAAGACTCCTCTGTCTCCTCTGGAGAGAGATTTACAGTGTCACCACCGGAGCTGGATAGCTGGATAACGCTCTGTAGTGCCAATAATACCACGCTATTCTATTAATCACCAACCACCTTTACAGTATAACTACAGATCAGGAGAGAGGTCTGCTGTTCATTCATCAGTGGCTCATCTAGACCACATTTTGAAGAATAACATACGATTATAAAATGATTAAAAGCTCAGAGCTGTGACTCACTGATTAGAGTGCATGCTCCTCAGACATTGAGCCTTGGAGATGTAGGTTTTAGTCTGGACTGAAATGTGTCTTCATCCCAATCTTAATCTCTTGTCACTAGTTTTTCTCTCCATTATATGTTTGTCCAGTTCAATAGGAAAAATAAAGCTATATTTAGTGTATCATCTGAAGAGATCCTGATCTTTCATGAACACTGAGTGTATTTACATCTTACACTCATTTTTTATGTCAGGTTATATTATATAATCTGACCAAGTTTTGGTCATGTCAGTGCCTTAAACTGTTCTTTAAAGCAACATCAAACTTTTTTGCACTTTTTTCGATTTGTTTCTATATATATATATATATATATAGTGGTGTGAATTTACAGTGGTCCTGATTTCTTATTTTTTTGCATGTTTGTCACACTTTAATGTTTCAGATCATCAAACAAATTTAAATATTAGTAAAAGATAACACAAGTGAACACAACATGCAGTTTTTAAATGAAGGTTTTT
>NW_015650691.1:1009697-1021060 GCF_001515625.1 Sinocyclocheilus rhinocerous | reverse complement strand
TATATATATATATATATATATATATATATATATAAACAACAACAACAACAAACTTTATTGATGTTTGGATGGTTTATTTGAATATTTATTGTCTTTTTGTTCATATCTGATTGTTTTGGCATCAATTGTTATGTTCTATAATAAGCTGATTTTTGATAGTCATGACTGTTTTAGATGTAAAAACTCGCTAGGTATATTTACATGCCCTGATTTTTGTAAATGGGAATGAATGCAATCCGATTTAAGATTCTGAAAGCGCTATTTATATAAAACCTAAAAGCTGCAATATGATTGACATTTGTTTACATGTGCATTACACGTACTCCACACAAAACTTCAGCGCATGCACAACGATCAGTCGTTCTGTTCAGAACCGAAGACACCAGTGATAGACTTTGTTTTAGCAGTTTGTAAGACAAGAAACATAAGCATATTCATAAGATGTAAAATGCATGTAAACATACACATCATGACACTGCGCCGCAGTGATTTTCCATTTGATTTTAGATCTACACCACTCCTTTCAGTTGGATGGAAATTTAATTTGGATCGAGCACATTCAGATCAATTGAGGCGTTTACATGAACACTTTTCAGTCTGACTGAGCCATTATAAACAGATTATTTGGGTGCATGTAAATGTATCTATTGGTTTATTTGCTATCTGCAGCATTGTAAAAATAAGGACACATAGTGATGATGGTCTAACATGATCATAAGTTAATAAGCCCACATTTAGAAGTTATTTTGAAATCAAGGGAATGCACAATTTTTTTTTTGTTTTTTGTTTTTTGGGAGTGAATTGCAACTGTGTCCAGGTGAAATGCGAAAAAGCAGCAAGCAGTAAATCTAGGATCACCATACATCCTCTTTTTCCGGGACATGTCTTGGCTGGGATTTCTAAATCGCCTAAATATCCAGGTTTTGACTTTGTTTTCTTATTGACATGCTCTCTACAGTCCTCACATACATTATATGCATACGTATTTGCATTGCTTTGACTGTCAGTTTTTTTTTTTTTAGATCCCTCCTTCACACACGCCATGATTGGTTGATTATGTACAATGCCTGCACGCTATTGGTCATTACTTTCAGCAAGTATAAAGCCAAAACCTGGATATTTTAGGCAATTCAGAAACTCCGGCCAGGGCACATCTGGAAAAAAAAGAGTCGCCCTAAGTAAAACTGTGATGATTGGCAGATATTTTGTCAACTGATTTCTATTTCTGAAAGTTGATTGGTCCAAAATCCCACATACTATAGCTCTATATCAAAGGGATAGTTCATGCAAAAATGAAAACTGTCATCATTTACTTAAACCTATTTAATTACATTTACCTAAATTTGTTAAAAACCTGTACGAAATTTTTTTGTCCATGTTGGTAACCAAAAAGGTGACGGTAGCCATTGACTTCTATAGTATTGTTTTCCATACTATGCAAGACTGTGGCTACCGTCAACTGTTTGGTTACCAACATTCTTCTAAATATCTTGTTTTGTGTTCAACCAAAGAAAGAATCTTACAGGTTTGAAACAACTTGAGGGTGAGATGAGACACATTTCATTTTTAGGTGAACTACTCCTTTAACAATCATCAATCACGACTGTGATTGTCACATTCTTTATTTGCTTTCGGTATGAACAGAAAAATGACTTATTACTGGAAACAGTTGTTTAGGACAGTGTGTGGATTTCATCAGCTCTGGTTTCTGACAGATGCACTGATGTGTTTGCCCCCGACAATGACATGCCTTCCCCAACCGCAGCTGTGCCAACAGTTTCTATTTATTGAGGGGAAGAAAGACATTCTTTATCAGTATTTTTGTGTTTTGTAGTCTCTAAATGATGTAAATGTACAACTATTTGTTACACTTTGTAAGGGCTAAACTACAGGAGTGTGCCACACATCTTGGACATTCCAATGGAGACGAATCTGTACTGCACTGCAACTGTGTTAGCTGATGTTTTATTCCATGAAGTACTGTCTGGTGAAAGCAGTAAAACTAAAGGCCTTTTATTAACCAGTCAAGTGTACCTGAATTTTATTCCTGCCTTTGGAGCAAACAGAAAAGAGTCAGTGCTTTTAAATGTGGATGTTTTTGATGTGTGTATTTGTCACTAATCTACATACACTGTGATGTTCTCTTGTACGTGTTGAAAAAAAAATAGTTTTGCGACAAAAACCTTTAGCATCAAAATGGAGTCTTGTTATTTAACATGAATAAATCTCTATGTATGGTGAATTATTTTATTAATAAAAGCTGTTTATATATCTTTTGTGCCTTCTTCTTTCAGTTTTAGCTCAGCTCAACTGTCGTTTATTCAGTGTAAAGTGTGTCTGAATGTGTGTGTTGTGAGAAACTGCACGTGCAGCCTTTGTTAAAAAAAAAAACTTTTCTAAGAGCCAAAGCCACCAAGTTCCAGAATCTAGCCTAGCTGATATATTGTGTTCATTAATTTGGCGGTTACCATATTCCAGTTCCCTAAATGATAAACACTAATAATCTCATTATTAAATACCACATTCTCACACCTTTAAACACACTGAAAAAAAACCACAAGAAACTGATACTTAGTTTATCTATGTACATTTTGAAAGTAGTAGTTCCGCTAGCCATCAATGTGCAGAATCATAAACACTATGAAATGTTTGTCTGTATGTATACAGTCAGGAAATGGAACCAGCGTCATTGTCGAGCACTAGTCAGGTTGTAGACTCGATGCACGAAGCAATGTAGGTTTCTATTTTCCATTGCCATGGTGGAAGTGAAATCTAATAGGACGACAGATGAGGTGTGTATAGGCACTCCAGTCAAACATGGAAACTGAAATCAGCATAGGATGAGTGACACGGCAAGATACGTCATTACATGTACATACATCTGACATGATATATTTCTGTATCTACTGCTTTCTGTGTTCTTTCTTGTTTCATTCTTAATATTTCATATAAGCAATACCTCTTCCTTTAACTGTGTTAGCTGATGTTTTATTCCTTTACTGAAGTACTTTCTGTTGAAAGCAGTAAAACAAAAGGCCTTTTCTTAACCAGTCAAGTGCACCTGAATTTTATTCTTGCCTTTGGAGCAAACAGAAAAGAGTCAGTGCTTTTAAATGTGGATGTTTTTGATGTGTGTATTTGTCACTAATCTACATACACTGTGATGTTCTCTTGTACGTGTTGAAAAAAAAAAAGTTTTGCGACAAAAACCTTTAGCATCAAAATGGAGTCTTGTTATTTAACATGAATAAATCTCTATGTATGGTGAATTATTTTATTAATAAAAGCTGTTTATATATCTTTTGTGCCTTCTTCTTTCAGTTTTAGCTCAGCTCAACTGTCGTTTATTCAGTGTAAAGTGTGTCTGAATGTGTGTGTTGTGAGAAACTGCACGTGCAGCCTTTGTTAAAAAAAAAAACTTTTCTAAGAGCCAAAGCCACCAAGTTCCAGAATCTAGCCTAGCTGATATATTGTGTTCATTAATTTGGCGGTTACCATATTCCAGTTCCCTAAATGATAAACACTAATAATCTCATTATTAAATACCACGTTCTCACACCTTTAAACACACTGAAAAAAAAACACAAGAAACTGATACTTAGTTTATCTATGTACATTTTGAAAGTAGTAGTTCCGCTAGCCATCAATGTGCAGAATCATAAACACTATGAAATGTTTGTCTGTATGTATACAGTCAGGAAATGGAACCAGCGTCATTGTCGAGCACTAGTCAGGTTTTAGACTCGATGCACGAAGCAATGTAGGTTTCTATTTTCCATTGCCATGGTGGAAGTGAAATCTAATAGGACGACAGATGAGGTGTGTATAGGCACTCCAGTCAAACATGGAAACTGAAATTGACATCAGCATAGGATGAGTGACACGGCAAGATACGTCATTACATGTACATACATCTCACATGATATATTTCTGTACCTACTGCTTTCTGTGTTCTTTCTTGTTTCATTCTTAATATTTCATATAAGCAATACCTCTTCCTTTAACTTTTCAATAAATAAAGATCCCTTGTAAATATTGTTACACAAATATATATATATATAGAGTCCTCATTAGGATGTTAAGGTCGGGAAAAGGATAAGGACGCAAAATAATAATAGTAAATAATAATAAACACAAAATAAGTGATTTGAATCATATGATAAACATTTAACATCTCAATACAGTATTGCTGCTACTTAACGTGTAAGTGAAAAACTAAAGATAAAATAAAATAACAGAAAAAAATCATTTAAAGGAGTCCTATTATGCTCTTTTACAAAGCCTTGATTTTGTTTCAGGGGTGTACTAGAACAGGCTCTCATACTAGGTTGTTCGAAAAACACAATTTTTCACATATTTTACATTATTACAACACCTCTCTCCCCAGTCTGGCACGAACGTCTCGAATAGTGCCTGTATCAAATGACCAAATACACAAAATAATGTTCTTTTTAGCAGCATCATATGACCCCTTTAAACCCGGATGATTGTAACCACTCTAAGTTAATCTGCCTTGGGAAAGCTAGCATGTCTCCGACATAGTGATAACACTCGTTGCCTTCTCTAGTGCAGCTCAACCAGGTCTCGTCCCATTCGTCGATCTTTGTGATATCACAAATCCCGGAAAATGTGCGTTGTAGTCCAAACGAGTCGTTCGTTGTAGTTTTTGAAAAGTGATTTCTGTTAAATAAAATATCTCCTTTTGAATTGGACTTTGAACTTTGTAACAGATCTTTTTTATGCTCAAACAGCAACATTACAGACTAACTAAAGTTGAAAAAGTGAAAAAGCATAATAGGACCCCTTTAAAAAAAATTATAAATGTGCAAAAGAAATGTGCAATTTATGTGCAAAAACAAAATGTCATGTTTTGCACATGTTCTGCTTGCCAGTATAGAAATAATTACTCATTAGGAGTGTTTATATGTAAAAATACTTTCTGGACTTATCTATCCCCACACAAACACACGTATATATCAGCTGTGTTTTATTCACGATAAAACACGGCTATGACTGCTTCAGCCAGTGTGCAACACCCTTAGCAACCACCTTTAGCAACATAAACACTCAATAATATAGTGCAGGGGTTCTCAACTCTGGCCCATGTGTATGTGTGTGAGAAAATATCATATACGTTGTAAAAAAAACAGTTCCTGTTTTTATTTGAGTTCCATAAGATGAGGCATGTTACTGTTGCTCTCAGGAACTATTTTTTTAGCGGAAGGACAGTATTTAACATTAAAAAAAATACATTAAAAAAAATTTACTTCAAAATAGTAATATATCAATACATACATTTTTATTGTGTGGTTACCATTTTATAAAAGCAATAAGGTAGGAGAGGCCGTGCTGTATTGTGAATCACGGCTGAAGGGAGTTGTTAGGCATGACGTGAAGCGAAGCAGCACAGCACAGTCTCTCGTACCTCATTGCTTACATAAAAACAACAGTCCTCTTTTAGTATGTAATGTAGTTGTCATTAAAAATAAAGTTCATTTTTCTTTTTAGAAAGCATGATAAAATCTAGCTACTTGAATGTTTAATAAATACTATTTTATGAAGGCAAAATCCAAAAGCACAGTATTTAAACCATGTGGTTTGATTGTTTGTTGATGAGATTCAGTCTAGAGTACCGAACCTTCAAACAAACGGAAACTCCAAAAATAAACGCCATCACGCTCAGTGAACAGATGTACATTCTCTGGCAACTGATAAAATAGTTTGCAAGAATATATCCAAACATACACAAACATCATATTGAGGGTCACAGCTTTGCTTGTTTATTTACTTTCAAAGCAATTTTTTACATTCTACGACAGATCATCCCTCATTTAAAAAAAAATAAATAAAATAATTTAAGTGCAACAACAACTTCGAAAAGACGAGTCCATTCTAATCCATAATGACTCTAAATATCTGAATGGGGGTTCTCATCAGAGTATCACTCTACTCCAGGATCAGTTATTTATGTGCTGGCCTCAGTTTGCCCTGAGAGAATATGGGTCATCTGCTGATCTGAGACCTGCTCCTGCTGGCACAAACCCATGGCCTGACTCAGACAGGCAGCCAGGAGGTGCTTACACTAGAGAACACAGATACGCAAAACAGCTCAATAAAATGATGCTTAAGCATGCTAAAAACAGCTTTGAATTGACTGAAATAAACATTATATAACAGCTATTCTCACACCAGTTTGGTTATATATAGAGAGAGAGAGATACAGTATAGACTCAGGATCAGATATGTTTCACACTACTATTTATTGTGTAATGATAAAACTGCACAATGCAGCCATCTGTTTTCAATTTATGGTGACTGCACACACGAAAAATGCATCAGCGGGATGCACATTCACCATGGCTAGACATTCATCACGTGACGGAGATATAAACAGGATTACAATGAAGGAGAATATTAGTGTCGCCCAAAACGAGAAGACTGACAATGAAACCGCCTATGAAGAACAGACTGCATTTGCTTTATTATTCACATTCTCCATTAATTGTTGGTCTGCTACAGGCTTGACTGCAACCCAGACCCTCGATACAGAGACCACCAACCCAACAACTCGTGTCTGATGAGAATCTCACGTCATGTTCTGAGAGCAGGGCAGCTTAATCACATCTGAGACATTTTCTGGCGCATCAAGCAAACGCTAATGCATTACACAGAGGACTATAAATAAACAAGGAAACCATTCCTCTCAGATCACATGGGCATAAAACGCATTTATATTTTGTTGCAGTTCGATAATAAAGTGAGGTCATGCTATCAGAGTGAAGCAGTGCATTTTGGCGTTGTCTCTGGATTTTCTTTCTCAGACTTAAGGACTAATTTTAGTCTCATTCGCTCCCCTGGGCTCAAAACCAGGCGGACGCACATGCAACTGTGCGGCAACAGATACTGTTGAAACGGGGCCACACCGTCAATGGAGACCAGAAAACAAATAAAATCGCTAGAAATAACCACAGCAACAGGCAGATGAAGAAGAGAGCAAAGTTAGATATTTAAAACAAAAGCAGGCAAAAAAAAAAGTGGTGCTGCGACTAAAACGGTTTTCAATAATTAATTAGTCAATTTTGCACATCAAATAATGTGGTCAACTAATTGGTAATATTGTCAACTATTTAGCATCAATTTGAGTAAATGTTATTGCTTATGGTTTGATGTCAGCCATACAAGCAAGCAACCGAGAAATGCAGAAAATAAGACAAAAATGCAGACTATATATATGGACACAGACACACAAACGGGGTAAAAAGTATGGAATAGTGAAGATTTTTGTAATGTTTTTTGCAAGAAGTTTGTTGTGTTCACCTATAGGCCCCTTTATTTGATCAAAAATACAGTAAAAACAAATATTTTTGAACTATTATTATTAATTATGATTTTATTTTTAAAAATCTTACTTTCTGCAAACATTTTAACATTTGGTAGATTCCACAAAACTATGAAGCAGAACAACTGTTTTCAAAATTGATATCAATAAAAAAATGGAATAGTTATGTTAAACTGTACTAATATTTAACAATATTACTGCATCAAATAAATGCAGCTTTGGTGAGCATGAGAGACTTCTTTCAAAAACATTCAAAATCGTAATTATTCCAAACCTTCGACTCACAGTGTGTAAACGCATATTGACAGAAATAATTCTACAAACAACGAAACAGGATGAGGGTCTCAGGGTTTGTGAGTGCAGCTGTGCGAGTGTGTATGAACAGAAAGAGGAAGTGACCTCACCATCAGACTCTCGTTTCTCCGGAGCACAGAGAAGGAGAAGGCAGGGCATGGGCAGTAGTGACAGGACGTGAAGCACGTGTACAGACGCCCTGATCCACCTAACACCTGATGGAGAGAGAAAAGCCACACTGAAATGTGAGACGAGTGTTGTGCCATCACTGCTGCAGCTCTAGAGGATTCAGCTTCCAAAAATACAGACTTTGATTTTACAGTGTCAAACAGTACAGGTCGATCGCTCTGTAGTCAAACTCAAACACTTAACAATCAAGACATCATCAAACCAGTGCTCTTAATAAATGCTCTTATTTGTAATTTACACATATGTGTTCCCAGATTTTAGATTTAGATCTAAATTATTTAGGCAAGTGTAATATAAAGAAAAGTGAATGTTTTGTGTTGTAGCTGGTCACCAGTTCACATTTTGAGTTTACCCAAAAATGGAAATTCTGTCATCATTTACTCACCCTCATATCTTTTTCAACCTAAATTACTTTCTATCTGAACACAAAACAGGATTATTTTGAGAAATGCCTCATTTTTTTTCCTCCTCTCAAGAGAAGTCAATGGACTCCAGTATTGTTGGGTTATCAAAAATCTTCAAATATTGTGTTCAGCAGAAGGAAGAAAGTCATGCAGGTTTGGAACGACATGAGGGTGAGTAAAGTACACATATTTCATGTTGTCTCTCAGTTACAAAATATATAATTATTAGTAGAATAGAATAGAATTAATAGAATTAGAACTAACCGGAGTAAGAATGTCAAGCTTGACATTTCAATAAACCATTTAAACTAACCGCACAACCGCACTCAAAAGGGTTTTTAACTGCCTCGAAAGGACTGCAGTGCCGATTCCCTTCAGGGGTTTGTCATTGAAGTAAGAAAAAAATCTCATAAAAAAGGGTAATAAGAACTAACAAAATTGAATAAGAAGCAGAGACACTTTGCAGAGCAGCTTCAATTCTTTTTTGAAATGCTGTCATGGTATGCATTAGGATATGTCTTCATTTTTCAAGAGGAAAAGCCTCCAGTTGTTTGAGGTATGAAGAAGGTGGAAATCTCATTTGCATTCAGCGCTCTGGAACGTCCCAGAGAGACTCAATGATGTGTAGATCTGATGACTGGTAAGGTCATGGAGTCTGTTAGATTTGTTTAGCAGTCTATATGGGAGCATTACCATGCTGGAATATGGGAACATCATGTGGGGAATGTGTTTCTGTAAAATAGCTTCATATTTCTTGGTTGTTAAACAATCATACATCTCAATAATCAAGTACAAAAACACCATGACAGCAGCCCATCCTATGGTTGCACAATTCATCGAAATAAAACCAAAAACGTGGCTCAGTGCAATTATCGAATCGCAAAGGCTGTAATCGAATTAAATACATGGGCTGTGTGTTTCAGAATGAAGCGTGGCACTGTGTTTTTACACATGAACAGTTCATTATCAGCCAGTGTTTACAGCATCTTAGAGCAGCTCTGTTCCACACAAACTCCATCTCAGCATCTGCTGTGAGTTTGGGTTTGTTTAACGTCATATGTGACCCTGGAGCACAAAACCAGTCTTAAGTCGCTGGGGTATATTTGTAGCAATAGCCAAAAATACATTGTACAGGTCAAAATGATAGATTTTCCTTTTATGCCAAAAATCATTAGGCTATTAAGTAAAGATCATGTTCCATGAAGATATTTTGTAAATTTCCTACCGTAAATATATCAAAACTTCATTTTTGATCAGTAATATGCATTGCTAAGAACTTCATTTGGACAACTTTAAAGGCGATTTTCTCAATATTTTGATTTTTTTGCACCCTCAGATTCCAGATATTCAAATAGTTGTATCTCGACCAAATATTGTCCCATCCTAACAAACCATACATCACTAGAATGCTTATTTATTCAGCTTTCAGATGATGTATAAATCTCAATTTTGAAAAATTGACACAAGGTTTTGGTTTTGTGGTCCAGGGTCACATATAGTAATGCAATAAGTGCCAACCATACTCATACTTGAAACACTTCTCAACTAAAGAGAAGCTTTAAGGGCTCCATTCTGTTTTCCATCAAAATAAAAGCTTGACAGTTTAACGAAAAAAAAAAAATTATACATTCAAATTATATGTATTATATTATTAACGCAGGCAAATAATTTTTTCAGTTTAATGGCGTTAAAAATATTTAACTCCGTTAACACAGGGGCGGAGCTAGGGTTGGCCACCCCACTCACATATGCTGTATCTGTCTCTTTTTTCTTGACAAGAATTGCGTTTATTTAGATGCAGAACATCTTTATGACCACATCAAACAGGAGACTTTTCAGACGCGCACTCCACTTTGCCTCAGCACCAGGTGTCAGTCAAACGAGTGCGGAAAAGCTTCAGGGGACGAGGAGCTTCAGCAGAACAACATTGAACTGCAGTCAGATGAGATGTTGTCAGGCCATGTCAGTAAAAACGAATTTTCCTGTCCTGTCAGCCGTTATACTGTAGCCTGTATGATTTAATATAAAGCGCAAATGAAACTACGAGCATGCGTGTCAGATCTGCGTCACGTTCAGCAGCGGCAGCTCTTAAAGTAATAGCAGCCATAAAACCTAATAACCAGCTAGCTGTGATGTCTGTTAATCAAAGAACAAAAGAAAAAAAGAGGAAATCAATAACCTTTAGCTTTAAGGGGGTCATCAGATGCAAAATTCACTTTTACATGATAAATGAACATTAATGTGTGTTGGCAGTGTGTACACATCCACCCTATAATGACAAAAATCCACCCAGTGCTTTTTTAAATCCCCAATAATAATGATCACTTTCTCAGATCAGGCTGTTCTGAGATTCTTGGCAGAGTGACGTAGTTCTGCACAGGCCCCTCCCATGACTATTGACTGACGCGGCCATTTTATAATGTAGACCCGCCCTGAGTGAGCTGGAAACAGTCCACCATTGTTTCGACTCCAGACCAGAGGTAGACAAGATTGTCTCCTAAGCGACCGAGGTGTTTTGTTGTTGGATGTAATAATGAACATAGCAGTCGTCATTTACTCCTGACATCTGAGCCGCTGAAGACGCAGTGGATTACATTTGTTTTTGAAGGGAATGCGCCCCCGATCTACCTAAATGCTTCTATGTTTGCACTCATGCATAACTATTACAAAAGGTGAAAACATGTACTGATGCTCAAGAACGCCACACAATGAATTAAGAGACGGGGGGTGTAAACTTTTTAAATTGGATGATCAGGGTAAATTGTACTTATTTTGTCTTCTGGGAAACATGTAAGTATTTATGTAGCTTCTGAAGTCCAATACTAAATGAAAAAATATGAACGTTAAACAAAATGAGAAGAATTTACACATCATCCTGTTCAAAAGTTTACACCCCTGGCTCTTAATACATTGTGTTGCCTTCTTGAGCATCAGTAAATGTTTTCACTTTTTAAAAAGCTGTGTATGAGTGCCTCAGTTGTCCTCAGTGTGAAAATGTGGATCTCAAAATCATAGTCACTTTTGGAAAGGGTTCAAATATGCGGAAGATGCTGGAAAACCAAAGAATGTGCAGGAGCTGGAGGATTTTTCTGAAGAACAGCAGGCGATTGAACTGCTCAGGACCAACAAGGGACTCA
>NW_015650691.1:966356-1009144 GCF_001515625.1 Sinocyclocheilus rhinocerous | reverse complement strand
GCCTTCTTGAGCATCAGTAAATGTTTTCACTTTTTAAAAAGCTGTGTATGAGTGCCTCAGTTGTCCTCAGTGTGAAAATGTGGATCTCAAAATCATAGTCACTTTTGGAAAGGGTTCAAATATGCGGAAGATGCTGGAAAACCAAAGAATGTGCAGGAGCTGGAGGATTTTTCTGAAGAACAGCAGGCGATTGAACTGCTCAGGACCAACAAGGGACTCACAACTATCACAAAATATAAAAAGTCGTGGATCATCCAGGAAGTTCAAGAGTTTGAAACTTTTTGAATCTTACAACTGCTGCATTTCCACAAACTGGTTCTATAAAATACCTTCAACTTTCCATAAGCTTCTTTCTTGCTCTCCATGTGTGTTAGCTGAAGTCTCGGTACTGAATATAACTCATGAAGGTATTATCTTGATGAATAAATCTTAGCGTTGCGGAAAACTCATCAGACCACACACTCCATTATCAGGCAGACATTGATAAATCCCCTGCAGTGAAGCTGCTCCTCTGCCCTGTGAAGAGAAAAGGCCTCACTTTGTCAAAGACTGACACCTCATTGTGGGTGAGTCACACGGAGGATAATTAGAAACATGGAGCCAAAGGAGTGAAAGCAGTGCAAAGGCCAGAGCCGTCGCAGCGGGAGAGAGCAGGACTGATGCTGAAAAAAACTCAACACTCACAGGCTAATACAGCACACCACTTCATTTCACATGCTCACATATTCATATTCATAATCCAGCCTGCACAACATACATTACTTTTGTCTTGGTTTTGAGAGAAAGATTCTGACAGACCATCAACCGACAGCCAGCAAAACGTCAAAACGTCTGGTAACATTCGTTTTATGGCTAGTGGTGCTGGAAATTCAGCCAGGTCAGATTAGAGATGTAGCCTCTTAGATTCATTTAGACACAGCATGACATTACAATGGCATCAGCATAAAGCAAACTAGAGGCTTCTGCAGCCAACAGTGTTTACAGCATTATATAACACACTGTGAAGTGCAGTTGAGAAATCAAGCTGTATAAGAGCATTCACTGGTTGTTACCAAATGCAACTTGTTATATTCTGTACTGTTCAGAGATGGATAACTGGAAAAGGGCTTCGTGCCTCACAAGATCAGCTCCTTGATGATCTGTGCGTTTGAAATGTCTTGACCTAGTGACCCTGTACAGCATCACAGAGCTCACCAGAATCACTCTCCATCTTCAAAAAGAGCCAGGGTGATCTTTACATCTCTGTATTAACTTTTCTGGAACTTTGTATTGCACAATTCCTCACTAAGATGAACTGCTTTTGTTGTGGTATTCCTCATTTGTAAGTTGCTTTGCATAAAAGTGAATGATTTTGTTGCAGATACAAAATGACCAACAATGTGAAAATCGGATACATCTTAAAGGGACAGTTCACCCAAAAATTTAAAATCAATGATTTACTCATCCTCATGTCCTTCCAAACTCATCAGACTTTGATTTTGATATTTGAAACACAAATAACCTGTGTAACCTAAGAGGTTTGTGTTCCTCCACTGAATCAAAAGTTTGCACTAATTTATATTAATTAAGCGGTTTAATCAGTCTTTTGAAGAGATACAAATGCTTTAGGCTATATGATTAACATATTTCATTAAGCTTTTATTCATATATAAATACACATACACAGAGTGCATCACATATGTGAAAAGTCACAAGAGTCCATTTTAAAAATTTTTTATTAAATAAGCTTTCCATTAATGTATGGTTTGCTAGGATAGGACAATATTTGGCTGACACACAACTATTTGAAAATCTGGAATCTGAGGGTGCAAAAAAAAAAAAAAATGAGAAAATCGCCTTTAAAGTTGTCCAAATGAAGTTCTTAGCGATGCATATTACTAATCAAAAATTAAGTTTGGATATATTTACGGTAGGAAATTTACAAAATATTTTCATTGAACATGATCTTTACTTAATATTCTAATGATTTTTGGCATAAAAGAAAAATCCATACTAAAGAAATATCCATACCAAATCCATGTTGGCTATTGCTACAAATATACCGATGCTACTTATGACTGGTTTTGTGGTCCAGGGTCACATATGGCAAACAACATACAGACATATATATATATATATATATATACAGTGGTGTGAAAAAGTGTTGGCCTGATTTCTTATTTTTTTGCATGTTTGTCACACTTTAATGTTTCAGATCATCAAACAAATTTAAATATTAGTCAAAGATAAGCATGCATGTTGTGTTCACTTGTTATCTTTTACTAATATTTAAATTTGTTTGATGATCTGAAACATTAAAGTGTGACAAACATGCAAAAAAATAAGAAATCAGGAAGGGGGCCAACACTTTTTCACACCACTGTATATATATATCTTGTGCAAACATCCCACGCTACAACAAACTGTCATTGCTCCTCATGCATCACATATGCATGTTTAAGCTTCCACGTTTACCATATGTGATGTACTCTTTGTGTATGTGGTTATTGCTGTTTAGATGTTAATGAATTGTGAGCAGCACAGAGACAATCGATTGTGAATATAAGGGATTTAATAAAGGAAACTACAGCTAACATACAACTAAACTAAGCAAAACACATACAGAAAGAAGGAAAGTAAGGGAAGAGAGAGAGAAGAATAAAAAGAATGGCAGTATTTAACATCAATTAACCACAACCTAATGAGAATCATCAAAGAATCAAAAATCACCATGACAAGAGGGCCCAAACTTAGTCACGCATCCAACTAGTTGGAAATGGTTACTTGCATTGGCTTTGTTGCTGAACAAGAGTCCGGATGCGGTAGAAAACGGAGGTTCTCAATGAGTTTGGTAGGAGTGAGCTGGAGGCTTTCGTCGAGTTCGGAAGATCGGAGAGTCCACAGCAAATCAACAAAGTTACTTGAAGATAAAAACTGCCGGAAAAGACTTTGTTTGGGTTAGGGACTTTTAAGGGTCTACCAGTCACACCCATCTTTGGCAGATTTAACATTGTAGAGGTGTGAATTTTGAGCGGGAGAGGTTCCTTTGTCTCTGACACCTTATCTGCATGATTTATGGTGGTCTGGAGGATTTGTCCAATATTACGTCAAAGTATGATAAAAAAAAAAAAAGTAGTAGGGTGGAAGTTATGGTGACATAATATTACACCATTAATCCAGGAATAAGAAGACGATCATTTTGATAACTGGCATGCCAGGGATTGGGAAACATTAAGGCAGTGATACATTCATACATCTAGATCCAAGTATTTGGAGCTTTACTACATTACTACAGTTAAAACTAAGCTACTATAACATAGGAACATGCATACAACACAGGAATACACTATATACATTTCAGAACAGTTTGATTGTAGATAAATGGAGCCAATGTCCTTTCCTATGTGTATTGTGGCTTTTGAGTGTGTCTGGGCCACGTGTAGTGGCTCCTCGTGGGGATGAGGGAATCATTCGTTCCTTTAGCTAAGCTAAGACTACATGCCTGATCATAACACTCTTTTTCATAATTTGATTAATTATTGCTTCCACAATCAATACAGAATGAACACCAACATCTCTTTTGTCCCTATAAAGCCTATTGTATCATATTTACAGTTTATATTTACAGAATATGCAAATATGTTAATAATTTTAACAAAATAAGAGAGCTCATGAAAATTGCATGTTGTTCATGAGTCCTGCGTTGGTCCTGCGCAGTTCAATCGCCTGCTGTTCTTCAGAAAAATCTCCCAGCTCCTGCACATTCTTTGGTTTTCCACCATCTTCTGCATATTTGAACCTTTTCCAAAAGTGACTATGATTTTGAGATCCATCTTTTCACACTGAGGGACTCCTATGCAACTATTACAGAACGTTCAAATGCTCACTGATGCTTCAGAAGGACAAAACATGCATTAAGAGGACTCATCAACAACTATCACAAAACAGAAAAACAGTCATGGATCATCCAGCAAACGACACACAATATTAAGAATGGGGTAATTTTTATAAATTCAGTTATTTTTTCTTCTTGTGGAATATATATAAACATCTGTTATGTGAAATAGCTTATTCAGGACAGTACTAAATAAAAATAACATGCAATTTTCACAACTGTATTCAGAAAATTGTTAGAATATTTATGTATGATCAGTATAACTGCTGAATTAAACTTTTAGAATTTAATTAGCAAAACAGGTTCAAATAATGTAGCTAATTTGTTTATTTGAATATGTTAGTCAATATATCTTAATTTTATATTTTTTAATAGTATAAACATGTTAAAAATTTTAAAATCTTTGTTTGCTTCCAGACTTAAATTCAAGTTTGAAGCCCAGATTTTCAGTGTGTTTTCAGACTTCTGGATCCCTGCTGCTGGGAGAACATTTAACCACTGACACATAAATCAATCATATGCTTCCAACACAACATAAAAATGATATGTAGGCTCTGGATGGAACACTGCGATACCCTTAGCTCTCTTCCCCCTCATGGGACCTCTTCAAAAGCAGATACTGTGCGGCAGATATGTTTGGGGTGGTTTGGAAAGGCCAGTATCTAATTTGTCAGACCAAAGAGATGTCAGCGCCGGTCCTCCGGGGAGTGGTTGACTTTGGATTTGTGGGAAGTTTAGTTTTGGTTGGACGCGTCACAAAAATAGAAAAATGTGACAAGGTAAAAGGTGTGGTGAATGAGGGCTAATGTAAGTATTATTAATGGGATGGGACAAGTGGAGGACATTCATTGGAAGAAAGCCCAGTGCAATCTGGTTTTCCTTTAAAAATGTACTTTTGCATGATATTCATGACAAGGAAACAGAACAGGAAAGCAAAGGACAGGAAAAACTATTCATCATGTACTATAACAGCTATTTTAATATTTATTTATATTTTCCACCTTGAGGAAAAAAAACACAGAAACCAGCTTAAGTAGACAGCTTGTTTGTGGAACATGGGAGGTAACTTCTAGTTTTTCCATGCTGGATGAATTGACCAGTCAAGATGACCAGCTGGTGGCAATCTGGCTGAACACTTTGGACAAGATATAATGTACAAAAAATGTTTGTGGAGGACTCTTAGGTTCATAAATCATCATTTCACTAAACATCCAGAATTTTTAGGCTTCTTGATAGAGTTAGGATAATACATTTGGGGAGTAATAATAAAATAAATATGCTTTTGAGCATATATGTACGCTAATGTTTTCTTAGCTGGTTTGTTGCTGATCTAAGATCATTCTAGGTCTAAGATCTAAGGTCTATCAGCTCATTCTTGATCCCAACCTACTGCTAGTCAAACACTTCAAGCATCTTGGCCTAACTAGACACCAGCTACCATCCTGCAAATACAAGTTATCATATTACTTGGAGATGCCAACTACTCACTACTAAAGGAAAGTCAATGTGTCTAAAATATATACCTACGTATGGGCTACATACTGTATATTTTTATCCCTTCCCATTTTTATGAAACAAAATCTATTAATAAGCCAAAAAAAAATATTACATACAAATCACAATAAAATATCTAGATTAGACAAAAACAAAATGCCTCATATTTCCTTTAGCTGTTTTATATCCCGTCATGTCAACATGGGTACAGCATGAGCAGTCTCTAGAGGATACATAAAAAATAAATCAGGCAACAAGGTAACAATTTGCACACTGCAATGCCACATCTTGTGGGTTGGTTCTGGGTGATAGGTTATGGAGGTTACAGCAGACTACCTGTGATCTGGTATATTTTACTGGGACTGTAGAGCATCTCTCCAGCACTGTGACTTTAAAATGTTCAGTGCTGAGCTCTCTAATGACTACATGCCTGGTCGTAACACTTTTCTCCATAATTTTATGAATTATTGCTTCTACAATTAAAGGTCTCATATTTGAACCTTTTAAAGATCATTATTTTGTGTATTTGGTGTAACAGAATATGTTGACATGCTTTAATGTTCAAAAAACACATTATTTTTCAAATACTGTACATTATTGTAGGTCCTATATGCCCCGCCTCTCTCAAACGCTTCGTTTTCTACAAAGTCCCTCCTTCCGACAAGTGCAGTCTGCTCTGATTGGCCAGCTGACCCAGTGCATTGTGATTGGCCGAACACCGCAAGCACTCGTCGGAAATGTAACGCCCCTTACCATAATCGCGAGCTTCATCTTTCAAAATAAATGTAAATACAGAGCCCGAAAGGGGAACAGAGTCGCGTGACAGACACAGTGATGAAGCTGGTATGTGTTTGCAGTACACAAGCCACGGTTAAGACAGCTGACTCCGTGATGTGATGTGACCTCTCTCACGCGCACACGCACACACACACACACACACACAATGCGCAAAACACCGCATTTGAACAGTCAATAGCAAATACTAAAACTAATAACAAAACAGTAGCTGATGCAGAAGCGCCAGATTGTCATAGCAAAGTCAGAATTACCTCCTCTCCTAGGTTCACGAAACGGTCGTCCATAAAATGCATTGCTGTTCTGTTGTAAGTAATCTTAAAGATTCCTAAATGCATCTACTTTCGGAAGGCCAAATAAAGTGCTTTTGCTTTCGCCTAGAAACACACAGCGTCTCCCTGACATGCTGCTTCAACACTAACTGCGGTTACTGAAACCACGCCTTCTTTCTTTGCGTGAACATTTGGGCGGCATTATGCTAATATTTCCACATAGTGAGGTAGATATGTGGGGGCGTGTTAGAACAAGCCGTTTTAGGGGGGCGTGGCAGAGTCTTAACTTTGATAAAGAATATCTCTTTGGTTTTGAGACTTTAGTCTTTGCAACTTCAGGGATCTTATCTATGCACAATCAGCTTGTAACACTCCAAAGAGAAAGGAAAACTTGAAATCGCATCATATGACCCCTTTAATAGAAAATTAACGCCAAAATCTCTTTTACCCCATAATGTACTGTGGAATATTTGATATGCAAATTCATAAGGTCTCTAAATTATCAACATAAAATTTTTCTTAAAAAAAAACTGTTGTACAATCTATTACATGCCTTCTGTTGTCTGATTAATAGTTTATACTTTATTAGCAAGTAAAAGGTCTTTTAGCATAATTGTAATGTTTTATTCCACATTTACAACCATATAATTTGTTTTAAATTCAGACTATTATTTCAAATGTCAGGCTTCACGTGGTTAATGTAATTTCATTTGCCATCTGCTTTCCATGGGCGGTAATAACACCAGGCAGTTTGCAAATAAGAAACAATCTAATAAGCCTAATTTACATAGAAAGAATGCGTGTTTGTGTTGACAATGATTTAATTTAAATTAGCATGTGACGGCATTACACCAGCACATAGTGACTGATTTAAACTGGACTGCAGGTGGTCAGTGAATAACAAGAAGTTTTATGCTCTTAAACACAGTTTGAAAAATGTGCCCCTTTCATACATTTCAACAACAGGACTGGGCCAACAGTCACAGAGTTGATTTAAACAGAGAAACAGCACTGAACATCCCCCACACTTCAAACTGCCCAGGGCATACGAGGAGATGGGAGAAGAGATTAGAGTAGGAGATGCTACCTTTCTGCACGGATATGCATAAAAAATTCAATAAAAGATTGTATGAAATGAGAAGGTATGAAATCCCTGGTGAAGATCATATACAGTGAATGAAAAAAGGCAGGTGGGAGTAGAGAAAAACAACAGATATCCAGTAATTGCTGAAAGAAATGGACTGCATTTTACTTTATTACAGAGCTTTTTTTTTTTGTAGCCTTTCTTAATAATCTTCCTGGAATGTCGCCACACCACTAACGACAATCTCAATCACACTGATTTAATTTCTTTTGCACTTTTCAGAAGATCGTCAAGTGGTGATATCAGCAACAATCTCAGCATGCGTTAAAGTCAACATGAAAAATGTTATCTGCAGCCCATTTACGCACATGTGACGTGCAAAACCTGAAAAAATGTAGGATGGGATTTTATCAATCTGGTATAGAATGTATTGTGTAAAGAGGCTGTTGCAAGAATGAAGTCAGGTGGATAGGAGGGGAAGAGTGGAAGTAAAGGTCAGCCGAAAAGAAAGGTTGTTTCAGAGGTGGAGCAGGTAATTACATTTTGATTAAAGATTATAAACACTTTTTTTTTTTACCTCTGGAATAATATGCAGCATTACATTTTTCACAATATGGCAAGCTTTTAATTTCATGCTGACATCCCATGGATGCTTCTCATCCCCTTTTCCAAGCATAAAATGTGTTTAAATGCAAGATGCCTGACAGCCTGCTGATTAGCGCTGCATGGGGGATAAATCACAATAAGAACATTAAGAAAGTAAATATGGTTATTTTGATTGTTTTTTTTTTTCATGAGTGTCTCTGTTGATTTGAAGGCACTGCCAGCCTAGTCCGAGCCTCTTGGGTGTTTTACACAACACAAAAAATTGGTATGACAGTGCAGGCAAGCATAGTCTTGCTCAAACTTGACATTTACAGACCTCACAATGCTGCGTCTTTGCACAACAGAGGATTTTAAAGTCTTGTGTAATTTCATGAGCATTTCTTAAGACTAAAACATAAACTTATTTAACACATGCAATATCAACTAACAATTTTGATTCCATCAATCAAAAACAACATTTTAAAAATACTAACATCCTCTCAAACTACCTGCATTCTTTCCATAGTTGCCCTATAATGAAACATCCCACCTTATTAAGGCACAATGAGGATTGGCACAGGCTGGTAAAGCAGCTGGTGTGACAAACACTAGGCGTTATTTCCCAGCGACACAAAGGCCAGAGGAGTCATTAGTGTCAGTGGAGCATTATCAGAACAGCCCGCACTGATCTGCTGCTGCCAGTGTGAGTCAACATTATGCAGAGGAAAAGACTTTCACCACTAGAACCAGAGAGAAGTTCCCATGTTTCCTGTTTACGTGCCCTTGTAGGTTAGCAGAAAGTCCAAATCTGAGGCAAAGTGTCACATGTAAACAAGATGTTTAATTTCACTGTAAAATGTCCAGAATTTAAAAAAAGAATAACATATTAAAAAAAAGAAAAAAAGGCAACTGGTAAACTATAAGTTACATTGTAATATTCAGTGAAAATAGAGTGGAGTGAAGCTGTGTAATTTCTGTCCTACTGTTTTAAAGTTGCCAAACAGAACTACAAAAATAGTATATGGTGTAGAATGTTTTCCCAAACATGCCCCCTTCTTCCACAGGTCGCTCAAACAACTCTATTTTCATAGTGCATTTCAGCCAGTGAAAGTGTCTTGAGATTTCTATCAACAGTGAAACTACCTCATGCTGTCAGGCAAACATCTATGTCCGTGTTATTTCTTGACTCCACCCATGCTACTGTAGGTCAGGACTCATAAAGACGGTAAGTGAAGGTCAGTGAGAACACTATGACAGCTGGACAGCAGCCCCAGGGCAGGACGATATTAAGCACAGCTGATCTTAATACAGTATGACAATCACAATGACATATTAATGAAGCTTCTTTCCCCAGAGAGGGGCTGACTGACAGGATATTGGCTGCTGGACCAACCGGAAACATTTCCTTCCACTGAAGGGCGACCCACCAGAGAACGCCTGCTGCAGCGATTCTGCCAGATTTCTGCATGTGGTCTGTATACGTACACAAACTTACTCGCAAACACACAACCCTGGGGCCCGAAAGGAATCTGTGGACTTCTTTCCACATTTTCTGTGCTGATTTCAGAGGAAACTTTAACCATGGAAAACAGATCTGGTTGTACCACACTCTGAAGTGCACTGAAAACATAAAACAGGTTAGACTAAATGCGTAGAACCTGCAGCGCTTTCTACAGAGTTCTGTGGGCACAGATTCCTGTGGGCCTGAATATCCCTGCATTTATACTGTTCCTCCTGACTAGAAGACCAAACACTGTGAAGTGTTTATCAAATATTAAATCACATAAATTGCAGAACAAAACTTCACATTCACCTTTGCGTTCAGTATGAATGAGCTCCAGAACTAAAGATGCTACTGAAAAAAATCCAATTTAGAGTTGGGAACGTGATCGGAACAATTTAGCACCTCAGGGTATGAAGACTGCAGAAGCACTCATCTCTGCACAGCACAGTATTTCAACAGCTACATTTATCCACAACATCATTTCACTTGCTTTGTCTTCTTTAGTGTACAAATGGATCTACATACAATCACTCAGATCATTCCAACAAGCAGGAAATATTCTAATCAGCCTAAAAACAATTGTGCCACATCTTCACACTAATGCTAAAAAATAATGCTATATTGCATATTAAGGAACCTAATGCACAAAGACATCCTTACTTACACCAGTCACTCAACAATCCTTTAAACTCTGTTTTCTCATGCCACGGGACAGTGACTGATTTCGTACCACATCCTGTCATAACATGAACATGTCATTAAAAAAAAATCAATCATAAGTAAGGAATAATTGACTCCGGGCCGTTGAATTATTAGAAAAATTATGCACACCCGAGGTGGTGATGCGGCCACGACGCAAAGCGAAATAACCAACGTTCGTCAGCCAATCAGATTCAAGCATTCAACGGCCCCGTAGTATAATGTTGTAATATTTCATTCTCATTATTATATAATACTACTTTTTGCAGAGAACTCAGAATTTGACATATAAAGTAGAGAAGCACCAACATTTTGGCGACTGAAGATGCTAAAAAAAAAAAATTTGTTTTGGAGAGCCAAAATCATCATCCAAAAATAGTTGCTAGTGTTTTGTTAGTGTTTGTGCACACAACATAGATTAGCTACAACAGGTAAAAATGTGTAAGCAGTGTGGACACACTTCACCATGACCAAAAATGCTAAAGTAGCAAGATGTCAAATTTGTACAACTGAAATATATTGAGAGGCAGCTCCTTGCCAAAGAGCTTCACTACGACTTGTTTAATTTACTACCTGAGAACACAACACCCTGAACAGCATACAGTACCGACTTCAATTACCCAATGACCCCAATTTAAGGAAACTTCATTTTAAATTTTCAGCTAAATTAAAACTTAAACTTTGCTTATGGTGTTCAGGTAAAAAGAAAAATTTCAGTGCATTACAAATATGGAAAGTACAAAAAAGATTTTTAAAGAGTGACCTTTCTTTTGAAATCTAGAATAAAGGAGGACATATTTATGTGACTGAAATGGGAAATAATGGGAGACAGTCAAACTGCAAGGTAGTACATCTCATAGCCTTACAGTTCAGAGCTCTCAAATCTCAAAATATTGTTTTTAGATAAAGACATCCTGTGGTCATGTAGGGCAGTAAAACAGAAAAGAAAAGCTGCATGTGTGCGATACACAGTAAGCTCCGCAGATCTCAGACTCAATGAGAATTTAAAATGAAAAAATTGAAGGAGAAAAAAACAACACTTTTTTTCCATCACTTTATTTAACAAGAACATAAAAGATTCCTGGAAAATACCTAAAAATGCAATTACAGGAACTAAATCACTTTGTAAAAAAAAAAAAAAAAAAAAAGACAATTGAGCCTAGAATTACCAATGACAAATAGAGATGATAAACGCACACAGACATCAATGACTGTCTAAAGATGAATCACAGCAGGTCATAAAAAGGGCAATTAACTTTTATTACTATACTTTGTTTTCTGGTAATGTTTGCTCTTTATTTGCTTTTCTTCTGTTCGGTCTCGTCGTAGGCGTTTTACGGAAACTTAACCCAGTGTAACAGACATATGCTGAGATCTACGGTCAGTCATGTGAGGAATTATGGGGAAACCGAGGCTTTTCCGCCCACCTACTCCCTCCTGGACATTGGCTGACCATTCTAGACACTCTGGGACTGAGAGTACATGATGAGTTCATTGTGCGCGGTGTTGATACGTCTGACTGTAGTAGACTATAGTGTGGACATTTTCAGGGACTGACTAGTCATAAACTAAGGGGATTTAGGTCACTCTGACTAACACATCTCAACTCTTTAAAGGGTTACGAAACTCCCTATTTCAGTTTGTTCTCACCACAGTTTTGAAAAATGCTCCAAAAGTGGCCATGGTAAACTGAGGAGTGGAGGGGAAGAGGGCAGACAGACACCACAACAGCAGCTTCTGATCCAGTCAGTTTTATTTTGCTCTCACTGAATTAAAAGCATCCCAAGTTTCTCACAAATTCACACTGCAAATCACCATCACATGCAACAAAATGAGCAAATATATTATGCAATGATGTAAGCTCACCATACATAATACAAATACACACATATCCTGCGATAGTTACAATTTAATGTACAAAGACATTTTCAGTACCTTTTGAGATTATTTTGTGTGTGTAGTGTTCATATCAAGGAAGTCTAAAGACCGCGTTTGTGTTGGAGACTCATTGGGAAAGAATTTATGTCATGCAGATATTGTTGCAAAGCGAAACAAACATTCACTTGCAATCTATGACAGAAAAATGTGCTGTTGTGAATAATTAGGAGAAGCATCTAACAAGATAAGCACACGCAGTCTTGTGAATAATTATAGGACTATGTTGCATCATTGATTTACCACAATGTTTGAAATGTTAAAGACCATGAGCCATTCTCCATATTTGGAGAATTTGACATATTGCTATACTAGCATCATTTTTTGGTCCTCACTGCTGAAAGGTTCACCTGTTGTAGCTTATCTATATTGTGTGAGATGCTGACACAGTCAAAATGTGTTTTGGTCATTGATTTCGGCCCTCCAAAACTAATCTGGCCGAAACCAAGAATTTGAAGATTTTGCTGTTTTGCCTGAATATTTTGGTTGCAGAAATTTCTGTACATCATTAACAGCCAAACATGACTAAAATAAGTTTTGTTCAGGGGCTGTGTGAAAAAAATAAAAAATTGTTTTGAGACATTTATTCACTCCTACCTGAAATGCCTTTCGACCGCTAGGTGATGACACACATGTGACAGAGCGCTGGTCCACCAGGTCCAACGCCTGAAGAGCACATTGGCCAAACACAAACCGTAATCTGTAATATAGAATAAAATGAGAGTTAGAGGAAAATTTCTTCCAAAAATTAAAACTTGCTAAAACTTAACTCACCCTCAGGACATCCAAGATGTAGATGTTTCTTCATCAGAACAGATTTGGAGAAAGTCGAAAGCTCGAAATCACTTGCTCAGCAATGGACCCTCTGCAGTGAATGGGTGCCGTCGGAATGAGAGTACAAACAGCTGATAAACATCACTATCCAATAATCAACAACTCCAGTCCATCAATTAACATCTTGTGAATTAAAAGGCTGCATATCCGTAAGAAACAAATTCATCATTAAGGCATTTCACCAATGCTTCTGGCCAAAATCCCAGTCCATAATTAATTCAAACGCTTCCACCAGAGTAAAAGTCCATCCCCTGCTGTCCTCTTACATCAAAATCCACCAACATATTTGTTTAGGACTGTTTTCACTTGTGTGCGTATTTCTCTCCTGATTCAGACGAGTCATCCTTTTCACTGTAGAAAGCAATATTATATGGATAGAGGATGGTTTGAAGTTAAAAACATCTTAATGATGGATTTGTTTATTACAAACAAACAACTTTTTACTTCACAAAACATTCATTAATGGACTGGAGTCGTATGGATTACTTATGGTATATCAGCTGTTTGGACTCTCATTCTGACGGCACCCATTCACTGCAGAGGATCCATTGGTGAGCAAGTGATGTAATGCTGAATTTATCCAAATTTGTTCTGATGAAGAAACCAACAGCATTTTGATGGCCTGAGAATGAGCACACTTTCGGCAAGGTTTCATTTTTGGTTTCATTCTTTAACTGTAGGTACAGGAAACCATGTTAGGTGAGATAAGACAGTGACATGTACACAGGAAGCTGAGGGGCAATAAACCTCAGCTCTCACTTTTAACCCAAAGCAAGTGCTGTTTCCTGTCTTAATATAAAACTCAAAAACAATGTCACTTGTGAGCCAATCTGGTCTTGACATCAAGCCTATAGCAATACATTCTAAAGTGGAAGTATGGAACTGCATCATCTGAAAGTCATCCCGCCACATTCAAATAATGTCTCAGAGAGAAGCAGACCTAAGCGAACACATGACGCGATGATGACACTGAAACCACAATCAATTGCCCAATAAAGCAAAAAGTGCTGACTTGTGATGTGAACAGCTGTTTATGGAGGAATTTGATTCCCAAAGTAGAGTAATTACTGTGGCTTAGTGCTTCCCTCAATGGCAGCCTGATGACTGTCATTGTGGGTTTGAGGACGCTTTTAACACCATGATTTATTCAGTCAATGACGTCTAGAAAGAGAGCGCTGGGTAAAGACATACATATGTGCTTGATAAAGCCTGTGTTGAGTACATCTGGCAGTTAAGAGGCAAGCGCTGGTTTCTGTACAGTGTTCAGTGGCAATAATACACACATCTGCAATAATTGACCCTCCCCAACTTCAGGTCAAGAGCATCCAAAATATTTAAGTCTGTAGTTCAAGGCCAGATCTCACAGTTTGGTAAATCTAACTTAAGGAGGAGGAAATGGGGGAAAATACTTACGCTATTAGTAGGTCATCTGGTACTATAAGAAAGAGAAAAAGAAATAATATTAGTTAATAGTGTTTTATAAAACTGAAAAATATAAAAGCACAAAGCATGTTTTTAATGCACACAAGTAACATATTTGAGTACATGAAACATAACATCTGGGAAAACTAAGTTAAATGCATGTTAAACATAATACCAATAACCAATAATCAGTCATGCAAAACAGCCTATTTCGGTTGTTTATTGTGGTCACCATGGTTCTCTGGAGAAAGACCCAAACAAGCACAAATTGAAACGACATCTCAATCTCAACACTACAGCCATCATCACTCCTTTGATATTTCTCTCTGGCGTTGTTTGACATCAAAATTCCAACAGAATAATGTCATTACTCTTATCCAGATGTTCTGCATTAAGTTTTGTCTGCACACATAAGGATTTCACAATAACTCAATTAATATATTGACATTTTAACACAATTATTTGATACAAGGCTTTGGTCTACTGAACATCTCATTAAGAAATAGGCTCCGAGGAACATGATGTTGTAGGAAAAATATGAACATAAATCTCCATACTTTGAAGCCTATGCAAAAGGAAACCTCAACACCATGGACCATAAGAAACTTGAACACCACTCCACAGGACGCGCTGTCTGTTTAAGCAATCAAAAACTGCAGCAGTGGAGTGAAACTGGTATAAGTGCACCATCCGGTGTCGGTAATAGAAATTGCAGCTATTTCTACTTTCAAAATGTCACTGACTTTACAGTTCACTTCCACACATGCAGTTTTTACTATTAAGCCTAATTTTATTTTAAATGTTGATCAAATGTCTGTTGTTTAAGCTAGAGTGGCTGCATTTGAAGAAAAAAAGTGCCTTATAAGCAGACGAACAAGCTAACTTAAACCTATAAAAAATGGTCCAAGTACTTAACCTGTTTGGAAATGGGAAAGTAATAGCTGTGTTAAAGAAATATGCTGATTGTGATTGTAAATGTGATATAAGAATGGGTATTTTAGTTTTCTCATTATTATATACTGAATGATGTTTTGATTGTATTTAATTATAGCCAAGCTGTGACCTTTAAAGCATAGTTGGGGACTAGTTTGGGATGGGTTTGTTAATGGGGTAAAATGTTGATTCTGTACAGAGTTACTATCTACTCTGAAATTTACCTGAGAATCAATGAAACTGTTAATCACTAAATATCTGTTGTTCAAATGTTTGTATGAGACACATGGGGTCCAAATGCCCGAGAACAGCAGAACACATTGAAAATCTTTACGGAGTGTCATTAAGTGCCTTGTCGGCAGAGGCTATTTACACTAACTTCGCCCACCAATTTGAGATTGGCCTAGTCAACACTACAGAAGACAGCTGTAAAAGGTCAGCTCCAGTGGCGTAGATGGTAAAGCGTGCACCGTCGTGTTTTTGACGCGATCGACCCGAGTTCAAATCCGCCTTTTGCCGAACTTTTCCCCTCCCTTTTCAAATCTCATATCACATCGGAAAGCCATTTATTTTCAATAAAAATGAAGGAAATAATCAAAACGTTGAAAATAAATTATCGAGTAGGGTTAGGGTAGGTGTAGGGACGGCTTTATTGTCCCAATAAAGGTGGCATTCATTTAATAATTTGAAGTTATACAAGTTAATAAGTTATAATTTGCACTAAATACGTTATTATCGCATACTGTTTTATAATGTACTACAATACTGAGGTGCAGGGAATTGTCACTTTTTGCAATAAGTAGTATAAATAGCAGAAAATCCAGCTATTTTAACAGTGTAAATAGAATCTATTGCTATTTTAATTTAGTGTAAATAGCCTCTATCGCTATTTACACTTAGTGCAAAATAGCCGCTGCCAAATCTTAAACCCAGAAATAAACAAGTTTCAGAAATTAAAACAAAAAAAGGTTATGATGTTTTAGGTCAAAATGTTCTTGCTTCTACTTAAGCGCAATATACATATATCAGCATCAGACCACTAACCCTACTATCCAAATTCATGCTTGACATTATTGAAACTAAACATCTCTAACATTAAAAACAAAAAAAAAATTAGTTCTAGTTAGTACAATTGGCATTAAATAGTACTAATATAATTTTCACAATATATGCACATTTTCACTAGTGATCAGAGATTTCTGGAGCCCATTGTACAGTGTGAGTTTGTCTGTGAAGACTGATGAGATAACTGCAGGATGTCTAGTAGTTTTTCTGCTTTTCAGCTGCAAATGTTACTTAATGTTTCATCCCCCAATGACTTCATCCAGCTGCCAAGACATCAGTGAGTGTGTGAGTTTTAAACCTACTCTGGTTTGTCTCCGAGTAAGTTCTCTGAAGGTCTTTCAAAAGCTGCTCAGCAACAGAAAGCAGAGATGAGCCCATAATGCACCAGGAAACTAAACACACACACACACACACACACACACACACACACACACACACACACACACAAGTTTCAGATATCTTTGCACAAGAATTACTGTACATGATTTTAAACTTTGCAAGCTTGTCTGGGGGATCTGTAATTATTTCATTACGTTACATTACGTATGATGTCTTTAGTATCTTTCTTTTACATATCTATAAATGTGGAGTTAATTACGAAGTAAAGAGAACTAAAAAACAAACGAATTACCAATTGCTCAGTAATGTTGAGAAATTGTTTATATTTGACATTTGTCTGATAAAGGATCTGTAAACTACCTGAAAACCAACCACCACCACATCGTATCTATCAAAGTAACTTCGACACGATTCGATAGCAGCTTCTAAAACCATCAACTGTCCCGGTATCTGCTGAATATATAAATATTTAACGTTCAATGACACACACAAGTACAAACATTTACCGTGTTCATGTTTCCCGCACCACCGCATGCTCTTCTTCTTCACTAGTTTGTATGGCGCATAACATACCGTTGGTTTATAGCACCACCTACGGTGCTTAGTGCAATCAGCATGGCCAAATTATTCTCATAAAAATAAAATAATAATAATAATATTACTTCAGAGAGTAAAATTTCCTTCTTTAATATCAGTTTAACTTTCAAAATATTTTAGCATGTTTTAAAAATCAAAGAAGTCAAATACCTGAAAAGTTTTCCTTAACATGTTAAATTGACAGATGGAATCAAGAGACAATTCTTTTCTTAAACTGATGCACAAATTGTAAAGTAACCTGTTTATTCACATCAGATGTTAAACTGAAGCCTGTTAAATGTGTAACATTTGTAAACCTAAAATTGTACAATTCAGCAGGGGTTGATTTTGTTGTTTTTCATTAATGCATTAAATTTGGATTAAGTATTGATTTGGACAAATATTATTATATGACTGTCAACTAAATGCCAAATCATATCAACGAGGAACGGATTTAAATACAATTCAAATAACAAAACCTGTTTTTGATGCACTAGAAAAATATTTTTATTTTGAAATGAACCATAAAAACACGTTTCAACCACGTTTTTAACATGTAAACAACTTTTTTGAACACATTTTCACAACAAACGTCGAAACACAGACGTACAGTGTTGACAGAGTCCATTGATTCACGCGTCGCCGGTCTCCGGTGTGTTTCTCCGCGGACAGTAGTGGCGGGTGTGCGCCCAGTCTCCGGTGGCGGAGCAGAACGGACACACGTAGCTCCTCAGGATCGGGCAGAGGATCCGTCCGTCTCGGGCTTTCAGTCTGTGACTCATGTACACCACCGGCGTCTCTCCGTTTTGTCGGCAGAATCCACAGGAGTCCCGCGGGGTCCGCAGGTCGCGGCTGGAGGAGGCGGAGGTGCTGGAGACGCTGCTGCTGGAGCCGGCTCTCACGAAACCCTCCGCGGGCGTCTCGCTGACATCTGCGGCTTGTGCTCCGTCGCGATGCTCCAGCAGCTGCGACAGGGTCCTGCGGAGGTCCATGTAGTCCCGCCACATCAGGAAACAGCCGTCAGCTGCGGGGATGCTCTTCTCGCGCTCGGTCAGAGAGGAGGACTGCATCATGTCCGGTTTGAGGAAGGTGTGTGTCACCCATCTTCACCCCGAGCTATTTATAGCACACTCCAGACAGGAATGTGGTCTGTCTGGGGCGACGAACCCCTGGCCCACGCTTGACCGAGGTCGTCGCAAGGTCACAAGGGTCAGGCACGCGCTACTGTTTGTTGAGATCGTGTCGTTTACTGAGCGGCACGTGCTAGACTGAGAGCACGTGAGCGCCGCTGTCTGTCTGTCTGTCTGTCTCTTGTAAACATTGTAACATTTTCAACTAGCACATGCCAACTTTTGCTATTAGAAATAAGCTGCCTGAACCTACCAGTAAACAGCCTCACAAAATGTAAGCAAAGAATTATAAAACAAAACAACCTTTACAAAAACACATTTATTCAGTTGTGCTATTTGTATACTTCTAAAAAGTAACTAAAAAGAGGTATAATTAAAATTATAGGGTGAATTCAGGTAAACTGCCTTTCCCAGATGTGTTTCTTTTCTTCATCGACTTTGTTGACTTTCCCCCCTCTTTTAGTTCATATAATGTTATTTGCAAGATATATACCAATACACATTTTGAGATCATATACTCCAGGCTGGAGTATATGATCATCTTTGATTATAAAATCTTTTGATTATCTTTATAATCATCTTTGATTATAAAAAAAAAGAGAATGTGTATCTTAATTAGAAATTATAAAAAACACAGACACACACACAGGCTTGTTTTTGTGAATTGTGGGGACATTCCATAGGCGTAATGGTTTTATACTGTACAAACCGTATTTTCTATTGCCCTACTACACCAACCCTACACCTAACCCTACCCCTTACATGAAACTTTCTGCATTTTTAGATTTTCAAAAAAACTCATTCTGAATGATTTATAAGCCTTTTGAAATACGGGGACACTCAAAATGTCCTCATAAACCACCTTCTCGTTGTAATACCTATGTCATTATATAAATTTGTGTCCTCATAGATCACAAAAACGCGCGCGCGCACACACACACACACATATATGTATTGTTTATTAACACTTTATAATCAAACAACAAACAAACATATTCAACAACATATAAAACATATAGCCTACACTAAGAGTAAAATTCATGAGTTTACTTAATTCATGCGTAAAATTCAAACACAACTCGTATTTCAAACACAATTTGTACAACTCTTACAACATGTTGCATTGACTTTACACGGAATATTGCTGAAAATGAACTCTACAACATTAAAAATGTGATCATAACATACAAGAACTAGGCTAACTAAAAACTGAATAATAGCCTAACTGAGCAACATTTCATTGTGGTATTTTACCACGTTTTTTCTGTCTTGTCATGTCTCGTTTCTGTTATCAAAAATGTCAGTCATACATGTTAATTAATGTCAGTTTATTTAATGAATGAAAAAAATCACATTCCACATGTTATAAAAACAGCCTTCTTGCATCTTAAGGCCAATTCACACCGCGCACCGACAGACTCAGACCAACACAGACAGCCGACAGAATACAGTAGGCTATGTCACTTCTCAGACGGTCCAAGACCCACAAACACAGATTCAACACGTTCAATCGTTGAAAACAAGTCAACAGACACCAACAGAGATACACACCTGTCTGACAAAACCCGACGAACATGACTGTTGCCGTTTGTCGGCGTGGTGTGAATTGGCCTTTAGAAACATTATTGTAATGCACTACTATGTGGTTATCCTGCATCTTCAATAAACAAGCTACAGATCAAAATGCAGCTGCTGGAGTTCCTACTAGATCCTACTATGATCACATCACCTCAGTTTTAGGGGGCAGGCCTGGCCTGGCCTAATGGTTAGAGAGTTGGACTTGTAACCCAAAGGTTGTGGGTTTGAGTCTTGGTACCGGCAGGGATTGTAGGTGGGGGAGTGTATGTCCAGCGCTCTCTTCCACCCTCAATACCATGACCGAGGTGAGACCCTGGGCCTTGAGCAAGGCACTGGTGTTTACGGTGTGTGTGTGTGCGCACTTGTATGGGTGAAATGCAGAGCACAAATTCTGAGTATTCAGTTTTAGGGGGCAGGCCTGGCCTGGCCTAATGGTTAGAGAGTTGGACTTGTAACCCAAAGGTTGTGGGTTTGAGTCTTGGTACCGGCAGGGATTGTAGGTGGGGGAGTGTATGTCCAGCGCTCTCTTCCACCCTCAATACCATGACCGAGGTGAGACCCTGGGCCTTGACCAAGGCACTGGTGTTTACGGTGTGTGTGTGTGTGCGCGCACTTGTATGGGTGAAATGCAGAGCACAAATTCTGAGTATGGGACACCACTCGTCACGTCCTCTCCTTTCCTTTATCAGCTCTACACTGGCTAGCTGTAAGTATTGTAAGGCCCTAAATGTCCCAAGTATTGAAATAGTACACTTAAGTATGCTACTAGTACTGTACATTGAAATTAGCATACTTACTACATCAAGTATACTTGGAAAATATACTTGAACTTAAGTTTATTTCATAAAAAATTAACTTCAAGAATACCTATTTTGTAAGGGCAGCAAAATTATACATAGAATATACTGTATCATCATAAACACATGTGACACCTCTCCCCAAACTGACATTTATATGACAAAATATATACTGTATATCCTTATCCTCGTCTTCATTATATAGTAGACCATTAAGTATGGTATTATTGTGTTCACTTGTTACCCCATACCCTAAACAAAATATGATATATATTGTAATTTTAGTTTAATGGACTAAATGACTGACAAACATGATTCTAATTCAAGAAGGTTTAGATCTGGATGTTTGAAAGCAGCATACACAACCACTGCTAGAGGAAACACACATTTGTGTAAGTGAACTATTGATTTAAAAACCCTTTTTAGATACAGTCCTTGTGACAACTTCCCCATGTGACAACTAGCCCCTGTGTGTTTAAAGCAAAAGTTTAAGTGCTACCTATTTGATAATTATTTGAACTAATGAAATCCTTTTTACTAAAATACACCAACACCAAATGTGGTTACTGAGCATTTAATGAGACATTGGATCATGGATGTATACACTGTAAAAAATCCAACTTACATTTTGTATTACAAACTCAGTTTTTAAAGTTTATTCAACTATTTAACATTAAAAAAGTTGAGATAACACAGAAAAGTAAGTAAAATAGAAATTTAGACCAATTTGTTTGACCAAATTAATATTTAAAGTTGGAACAACTAACAGCTTTGTTTGTTATTAGTATTGCCCACAAAGGCTGATGAGCATGCACAGTTCGATCACTTTTTTATATACAACGCCATTTTCATTTCTCCCACTTAATTTTCGAGTTGCTTCAAGCGGCGCCCGTTTATTCCATCATTGTGATCGCTCCGGTAAGTGTCGTTCTATGTGTATGAATTCACGATATGATTTAAATTAAATTTGTTCACAATATGCGCTTCTGTACAACATAGGTGGTGGCAAGTTAGTCAGTTCAATTTTCCCGCCTGGTCTTATGAGTTGCCGCAGGTCAGACGGCGCCAATTTTTTTTCTGACCGACAGTGTAATCGCTCCAGTAGGTGCTGTTCTATATATAATATTTACCATAAGACTTGAATTATGTTTGTTCAAAATATGTGCTTTTGTACACCGTATTTTCTTTCGGTTTAGAGTTGCCTCAGGCGGTAACGTTAGTCCATCATTGTTATCACTCAGGTAAGTGGTGGTTCTTTGTGTATCAATTTAAGATATGATTTGAATGAAATTTGTTCACAATATGCACTTCTTTACAACGTAGGTGGCTTCAAGTGAGTTTAACTTAACGTTAACATAATTGCTCCGGTAGGTGCTATTCTTTGTATAATAAATTACGGTAAAATTTTATTTTTATTTTTATTTTTCAAAATATGTGGTTTTGTACAGACGTGGACTTCGAGTTGGCTCAGGCGGTGCCCGTTTGGTCCGTCAATGAATGTGATCACAGGGTAAGGTTTTTTTTTGTGGTTCTACAAAGAAATCATATTGATGCAATAAAAAGGTTGTGGTTCTGTCCATTTAAAGATTTTTTTTTTTTTTAGGACCAATGTTGTTGTACTGAGTAGCATTTAATAAATTCATTCACTCATATTGGATTGACAGTTCTGTGCTGAACTTAAAACTCATGTTGAGTAAATCTTAAGTCCTGAAGCTGCACTGTAAAAAATCAAAAGTTGAGAAAACTCAAAAATCTGCTGAAGCTGGTTGCCTTAAACCTTTAATTTTTGTCAACTTTAGATTTTTTACAGCGACTTCAACTATCAAGTTTTGTAAACTTAAATTTCTAAATGATAAAAACTCCATATTTCTAGTCAACTAAACACAAAATCGGAAGTTTAACTAAAAGTTCGCTTGACTTAATATATTATGTTGATTAAACATGCACAAAAGTTTGTACAACTAATTGACCTTTAAGTTGAGTAAACTCAAAAATCTGCTGAAGCTGGTTGCCTTAAAATTTTAAGTTTGCTCAACTTCTGATTTTTTACAGTGTAGGGACTTGCTCCCATCGGTGGAGTCAAGCTCTGCCATTGAATGATGGGATCGGACTCGCTTCTTTAATTCATCCCAAAGGTGTGTAGTCGGGTTCAGGTCCAGGTTTTGTGCAGGCCGGTCCAGATCTTTCAGTAAATCATTTCTGTTTGGACCTCACACAGAAGCATAATCATGCTGAAAAAGTTTGATAGCTTTGTGATAAAGCTGTGTATGTAATGTAGCATTGCTTGAGCATGTGGCCATACGGTACCTGGCTTTGTATATGCTTTCCATATGTCATGCTATATCCGTTTGTACACCTATGCATAGATTACAGTGTCTTTTTCTTCTATCCAACAATTCACACCTGTAAAACCACCCCACATAAGCATATTTAAGATATTTGACTTCAAGCAGACCTTTTAATAAAACAAAAACTTGCTGTGCTCAATGTACTTTTATTTATTTTACTAAAAACGGGGGGAAAAAAGGTCACATCAACATTTACCCTTGTTAATACACTATACTCAATATCTTTCCAACAGAAATAAAATACACCAGTTTTGAATTTCCTTTTATATTAAAATATCAAATAGTCTGCAATCTAACAGTGCTTATGAAGTACATATCACTGGCTTTATAGAAGAAAAGTTTCATTTTTCCCTCCGCTCTGCCAGTGGTCTTCAGCAGTGGAGTAAAAATAATAATAATAATAATCCTTAAATAAAATCAAAATACAAAGAAGAAAATGAATCTTTGTGTTATCCTGCCACTTTTTATCTGACAAGCTGAACATGCAAAAAAGGGCAAATAACACAGATCTTTCTACAGAATAAACCGAAGTATCACCAGACACTTCAACTTGCAAAGATGAAAGGAGATGATTTTTCTCCAAATCAAGACATAGTTTTGCATCTTTCCAAGTATAATCTCACTACATTGCATACCACGACTTGTTCCAAAAGCTGGCTGATTTAACTGTTAGTTTCTCTCTTCTACAGTATAATCACGTCTATGCTGAAAGGAAGTTAAAACAAATAATAAATAGACCAAAAATCGCAAATGAAGGACTCCACAGAGCCTCAAAGTGTACTGAACTGTACAGGCACAACTAACAGTATATATTCATAATAAATAGGGCGATTTTTGGCCTGGATGTACTTGGACAAGGAAGGTCTGGGATTTCAATGCTTTGCCCAGAAGGAAACACTCGCAGCATGAAATATGTATTTTAAACAAATGTATTTGCTCTTTCTCTCTCACACACACACTCACAGCTCACTGTCCTCGTTATCACATGCACAAAAGCTTATGAAACAAAACAAAAATAATATTTCTAAAACATGTAAATGCTGATGTTTACTGGAACGTCTCTTCGGAAAGAGAGCAATTGCAGTTGATTTCCAGCTCTGGGATCACTGAACTGAGCTTTAGAGGAGATGCCACAACGGATGCAGACATCCCAGCATGCATCTGCAACTCAGACCAACCAACATCCCAAGACACGAACCTTCGGACGGGACGGTAAACGAGGTGCTTGACGTAGTAAGATGTGTGTTTGTGTTTGGCAGGACACGTGTGTGATAAGTGCAACGTCTTTATAAGGTGATGCTGAATCCTGGGCTCGCTCGAGATGGTCCTCCTCTCGCTGCAGCTCTTCTCCGCGCTGGAGTGAAGCGTAAGCTCCCTTTACACATGAACATGACTGGAGACAACAAACGCAGGGGAGAGTGGCCACAGTCTCTCACTGTCCCCCCGCTGGACCGTTGGCTTTGTACACAAAAAAGACAATGTTTGAGAGGAAGGGAGTCTGTTGTTGGGGTTAGACGTCAGTTGAGAAATAGAGTGTGTTCTTCTTCAGCTCAGCGAAGGATATGGGTGGATGCTGCAGGTAGTACAGCAAAACCTGAACCTGTGAAGAGAGAGGAGGATTTACAGGGATCCACACACTACCATCTGTCAAATTGTCAGCATTATTCACCCACACCACTGGATGGCGCTCTAACTCCTGCATGAATGACTCTGTGAGTTTAGTCTGAACAACAACAAAAAGGAAACTACTACTTTTTTAGCACAGAACATGCCAGATCTATGTTAGAAGTTCAGAATTAAGGCCCGTTCACACTAAGAAAGAAAACTATAAAGATAACTATTTAAGCATCCACACCAGCGGATGATATGTGACCCTGGAGCACAAAACCAGTCTTAAGTCGCTGGGGTATATTTGTAGCAATAGCCAAAAAAAACATTGTATGGGTCAAAATTATCGATTTTTCTTTTATGCCAAAAATCATTAGAATATTAAGTAAAAATCATGTTCCATGAAGATATTTTGTAAATTTCCTACTGTAAATATATTAAAACTAAATTTTTGATTAGTAATATGCATTGCTAAGAACTTCATTTGGACAACTTTAAAATGATTTTCTCAATATTTAGATTTTTTTGCACCCTCAGATTCCAGATTTTCAAATAGTTGTATCTCAGCCAAATATTGTCCTATCCTAACAAACCATACATCAATGGAAAGCTTATTTATTCAGCTTTCAATGATGTATAACTCAATTTTGAAAAAAACCCTTATGACTGGTTTTGTGGTCCAGGGTCACATATCTTCTGTTTATAAGCACACGCTCGTCTGTCGCTTTAAATTCTCGAGCTGGTTTTGGTGTCATTGTTTTTATTGTTCATCAGCTGGAAAAAAATCATTCTGAAAGTGTCAATATCGTTTCTCTGTGCCTTTATCGTTATAGCTGTGGTGTGGTCTCTGCTATTCTTTAATATTGAGAATGATTTTTAGAAGTATAACATCTTTATCTTTATAGTTATCGTCTTTGGTGCGAACAGGCCTTTATTGAGAACGATTTTTAGAAGTATAACTTCTTTATCTTTATCTTTATAGTTATCGTCTTTGGTGTGAACAGGCCTTTAGTAGTGACTGAAGAAGAGGGAATGAGAAAAACATTGTGTCCTAACCAGAGGCCACATTATTTATTATAATAACAACAACAATAATAATAATTATTATTATTGTTGTAGTAGTAGCAGCAGTAATAATACAATTATTGTTATTATTATTATTAGTAATAGTAGTAGTATTAAGACTAAGAGTATATGAGCTCCAAACTATAAATAATAATAACAATGACAATAATTATCATTATGTAGTAGTTGTATTAATACAATTATTATTATTATTATTGTTGTTGTTGTTAAGAGTGTATAAATTCCACATTATTAATATATATTATTCTTTTTTATTATTAAGAATTAGAAAATGTGAGCTCCAAAGTTATATACACTTGGGAGTTTTATCCAAAATAGCTTGTGTGTGTGTGTATCTTTTACACACACACACACACACAACTCCCAAGTGTCTTCTTTCAAAATATACCAAAATTATGCCCAAAGGGTTCATGTACTGCAATCATTTAAGTTTAGATGTAAAAAAAAATTTAATAAATAAAAGGGTGGGTACAAGACTTCTGATTGTCTTGTGTTGCTTCTCACAGCATTTGTGCTTTTAGTGTGGACAGAAAAATTGGTTAACCATGGAAACAGCTCATGTTATGGCTGGTTAAGACGTTTCTGATATTTAATGAACAAACCACAACAGTCAACATCAACAGTCAAAGAGTCTCTTCAGATCCACTCAAACAATAAACATGCCGACACATGAGCGCATAAATACAGTGAACTGAAGATGCCCAGGACTGTGCTCTCCGCCTGAGGTCAGTATGTTATGACAATATGGAAATCAAGATGATGGAATAATCACAGAGCACATCAGCATCACGATGAGCGCTGATGTGCATCTTCAAACTGTCAAACACACCAAACCACAGCCCATCATGGTGATATATGATATATCCATGCTGGGAAAGAGTCCTTTCCACTGAGTGAGCAGTGAGTATGTAAGCCAGGACTGACCTGTGCCATGACATCATGTGACCAGATGTCAGAGGCCAGCGTGATGTGGGCCTTACTGATTTCTGACTCCGACGGTCTCAGCAGAGTGGGGCCAAACACTGTGGCCAAATTATGCAGAGACATCTTATTGACCGGCTCCTTCTCTGCCACCCTGAAATGAGAGGAAACAAACACCAATACAGAACTGAATCACATCTTATTAAACAATCATCAAGTTTATTAGAATGTGTGTGATGTATAGAGTTGGCCAGCGGGTGTCCACAGTGAGCAGTGTTGTTAACTCAATCCAGCATGTGCTGTGTCTGTAATGTGTTAATGGGCGGCAGTTAGAGTTGGCAATAAGGCCTCCAGAGAGATTATTTGTGACAGTGTTTATAAACCCGAGGCCTTGCTGGCTAATTACTGACGTTTCAGAGAGATTCGTGTGAATTGCCACAGCAGTTTCACATGAACTAAAATAAAACGGAACCGTGGGTATATTTATGCTGGTGACTGAACTGATGTTCATGTGAAGCTGCCGGTTTTAAAGAGTCACTGTCAACAACAAGTTAGTCCTGTCTTCCCTTCATTTTAATGTATTTTAAAATGTAATTTATTCCTGGAAAAAAGCTGGAATTAATCAGCAGCCATTACTTCAGTCTTTAGTGTCACATGATCCTTCAGAAATCATTCTGATATAATGATTTGGTGCTCAAGAAACATTTCAAGATAGAAAGAAAACAGTTGTTTTCACTGCTTAATATTTCTGTGGAAACCATTAAGTTTTCAAAAGAATGGGGTAAGATAAGTAAAAAAAAAAGAAGCTAGGGCTAGGGTTTCTATTTATCAAATGATTTCCACAAAAATATTAGGCAGCAAAAACTGTTTTTAACATTGATAAGAAACGCAATTAAAAATTGAGTACCATATAATTGACAATAAATCAGCAAATCAGCATATTAGACTGATTTCTGAAGGATCATGTGACTTTGAAAACTAAAATAATGACAGCTGAAAATTAAGCTTTGCCATCACAGAAATTACATTTCAAATTTTAAATGTATGTAATAATGACTTTTTAAAACATTAAACATTAAGTTTTGCTGTATTGTTAATCAAATAAATGTCAAAATGTCCCCGCAAGGATAGTAATGCCCAAGATGTTTGATCTCATTGGGACACTGTTTGGTTCCCATTAAGAAAACATACTAATAATAAAGAAATCATACGAAAAGATGTTTTTTGAAAATGTAAAAATGCAGAATGTTTTCTGTGAGGGTTGTGTTTAGGGGTAGGGGTAGGAGATAGAATATAAAGTTTGTACAGTATAAATTATAAGTCATTATGTCCATAAAACATGGAAACCTCACATGTGTGTGTGTGTGTGTGTGTACCTCTTCAGGTGTTCTAGTAGGGTGAGGAATGTGATGAGATTTGGGTCTGGTAGCGACCGCAGCAGATGCATCATGCAGTTTTCTTTTGCTGCAGGATCTGAGAGAGCTGTGATAAAGAGTTTGACGAAGAGGAGTGTTATTACACCTCAATCACCTTAATTCAAAATGACTCTGCTACTAATCACACGGTGATGCAGTTTTAAGTGTGAAAGGTCATACCAATGCCCTCCATGAAGGCCGGGTACAGCCGGTCTGTGAGAAGAGGTTCTGGCAGCTCCCTGAAATACAATTTCAGTGTCCCTGCTATGGCATTAATGTCCATGTCACTCAACATCACCAGGATATCTTTGGTATCTGAGAAAGAGAGACAGAGAGAAAGAGTAAATTATTTGCAATCATAACAAATGCTCATGCAGGCTGAGTAATAAGCTTCCGGCATGACATATGACATAACAGTGAGCAAGACATGAAGGTACAGCTCTGGATAGTCCCTACAGACTCGTGTGTGTGTGTGTTTATTGAGCCAGCTGACAGCTGGAAGGGGTCAGACCTCTGCATGGCCTTTCCCACAACACTGCTGCTGCTTTTAGACTCAAGACACAGGCTTCCACTGACTCACATAACCAGAGACTGATGGGAAATCAAAGCAAAATACTATATAAGATGTAGTAAGAATAAACAAATGGAGGAAAATCTCACTACTGTGTGCAATGCTGATGCAAATTGCTGCCTCGCAAATTGGCTTCCCAGCCAATCTGACTGCAAGGAATCACAAAATAAAAAATAAAGGCTCATTTTGCACTTTTGAATATATTAAAATAATATTAAAATTGAATATTATTAAAAATGAGCTCATAAAACTTACTGCCAGAAAAGTGGTACAAGAAGATGTGGTGCTGGTCCTTCAAGAGTCACTCGCAACTTATATGTCGATAAAGCCTATACAAAATTTGTCTTAATGTATTTGACAATACTTCAGCATGTTATTCTTATTAAGTGAGGGTCATTTTTTAGGATTTTTTACCCAAGCAAAGTCTCTGAGAACCTGACACCTTGTAATTCTGGAGACTGCAGGAAGGAGTTCTGGAAAATGGTGGCGCTGGAGACTAAACGTTTCCTGATGGTTTTACACCTAATTCTTCACATTAATTCTTTTGCAGTTAACGATTGTCTTTTCTTCCCCACCTGTTTTTTTCTGACCCCGCTGTCCCAGTGAGCATTTTGCTGTCCAATGGTCATGTCTTAACTTTGCAATTTCTCTATTGCATTAGTTTTGAATATTTCTCATGGGGATTTAATAATTTTTGACTTTTCAGTCTGAGTTAAACCTCTTTTTTGGCTCATTTTATCTGTAAAAGAAAACATGCCTAATAATTCTGCACACCTGAATATAAGGAGCTTTTCTCTTCCAGCCTTCATGGACAGAGCATGAACCAATCAGCTTGTGCCAAGTCATTTAACTCTCTGAATATTATCGGTTACGTTAACACCCCATCAGAATGCGCCATCTAGAGTTCCATGACTGAAAAATATATTTATTAAGATTGATGTGGTTTGGAATTGGTAAAATGTGCTTGAAAAAAAATATCATCAGAATTTGATATTCTGATGATATTTTTTTTCAAGCACATTTTAATTAAAAGTGCCTAATAATTATGCACACGATGTATAGTAGTTGGACGAGTGTGTGAAGTGTAATTGCTTAAGAGTCTCTTACTGGCGTCAAACGCAGCTTTGAGGGCCTGGATGTCTGTGGCCACTCCAGAGATCCTGTAAATGCCCACTTCATCAATCCCTCTCTTCTCCACCTCCTCAATGCACTGCCGCACAATGTAAGGCACCTTGGAGCGTTCGCGCCTGAGGAACAACAACAGGCAAAGTTAATGTACTGTACGTGAGAAACTGTGCAGGCTTTGACAAATATTGCTGTGCAGTAAGGCTAAATCCACCACAATGATGTAGTGTTTTTATGCAGTATATTTTGAGTGTTTAAAGTGTTTATAGATTTTTTGTCGTAATTGTAACATCCAGTTCCTTTTCAATTAAATTTTTAATTTCATTTAGGCTATACTTTACAAGGTCAAAAAAAGAAGAAGAAACAAATGCATGGATGAATCATTCACAATAGGTTCAATAACATGCATTCAGAAAACATGTCAACTTTAAGGCTTGAGATTTCACTCACTTTGTTACCACACTGATTTTGACCCCAAACACGCCGCTCTGTTTCTTAGATGGCGTCCGCTTCAAACTTAAGTCCCGACTTGTAAACTTCATGGAAAACTCCACTTTAATCTGAAAAATAACCATAAATGAGATATGTGTGTAGGGCAATAATGCAAAAAGTATCAATATGTTTGATGGGAAATAAATTAGTACCCCATTCATTTCTATGACGTCCATATGCCAGTTTTTGGACTGCACAGTCTGTGGGTCCAGCTGTAAAGAGACAGAGAGAAATGAGTGTGAGAATTACTTCATCGTTAGCACGGAAAGTTATGATGCAATTATTGCTGCTCAGTACAATGCAAACACTATGGCCTCAGAGAGTATTGTCATAGGTCAAAGGTTAGTGCTGAGAGACCACAGCAGACCAAGAGTGCTGGATTATTATTAAATTAAGAAAAATATTTCAACAATCAATACCAATAAATTGCCTCCAGAATGAAAAAGGCCTGAGGCTCAGAACAGCCACAGTTTTCAGTATTTCAGTACAGTATCAGGGTGCATGAGGGTATTTCAGGTTTATGATGCAATATTTTGAGCAATACATCAGTAAACACCTGCGTTGTATGTTAAATTTCAAATGTATTTATTGGTATAGCTCTCTTCACAACACACACTGTTTCAAAAAGCAGCTTAAAAATCAGTATGCTAAAAGTTCAGTATTTCTAGGTGATTAGAGCTAGGTGATAATATAGTTTACTTTTTGCGATGATACAAGCAATCAAGCAGTTGAGATTTGCTATATAGTATGTCTGTTTCTACATGTCAACTCTTTATGTGAACATTTTAAACCTACACCAGCAGCTTATTTCTTTTTCCTCTCCCCCACCCTCCCCCTTTTTTTGATAAAGATGACTCAAAATAATTTTGCTATTCTATCTAAAAATTCCCAGGCAGTCCTTTCTATAAAAAAACCCTGAGAAACTCACAGTAGATTTCTTCCCTTGTTATTATATATCTAGACCGTAAAGTTAACTGTATTACACTGCTGCATGAGAGCAGGAGCCCAGCACAGATGAATCAAACCTGAATACAGCTCTATAATGAAAACAGTCTTCACTGAAACACAGCACTATAAACACAACATGAATCAAAGTAAGAATCACTACTTCAATGAGCTGGATGTGACAGTGACAAAACTGTTATATTCAGAGATCAGGCCATTTAGAGTATTTAGTATTACCCATAATTCATAAGAACTCACACTATGATATTTAGGTACTTTCAGGCTACTGTCCTGTGAACATATAAGGAAAAGCACTCTAGACAAAATCTGTGCTGTTTCCATTAACACACAACTCTCTAAGGAGAGCAGACTTAGTTACACTCTCTCTCACATACACACCAGTTTCCCATGCTACATGCCACAGACAAGATGGATGATGGGAAGGGCTATCTAGGGAGGACTCTCCCCACGCTTAAACTAATCTGTCAATCAAACCCAAAGGTAAGAGACACAATAATAAACAATCTGACCGTCTGGACCACATCTGAATCCAGTTACTGATCACCGTTAGAAATCAACTACTCCACACTAAGACTCAATCCAAAGCAATTCCTGTGCATATGCATTTAATTAAACTTCACTGACAATCAACATGAAGTTGGCTTATGCATGAGGGAACACAAACAGCACACATGCTGACAAATCAGCCATAAAATTAACATTTACAGGAAAACATGCGTAGGTTGAGTAGCTTTTTATGAGAACGTCTGACAAGGTCCGTCAAGCACATAAAACTGCATTAGCTTGTATCACTAAAATCAATTCTCTCAATACAATTAGTGGGCAATCATCATACTGATGTTGTTTGCACACATATTAGGGCTATAATGAGATTCTTATCGGATATTTATGGAATGCTGCAGCCTTGTTATTATCCCACGGCTAAACCAATATGACATGTTTACACCAATCAAATTAACAGGGTAATAAATGGATATTTTGAGATCAGCAGTGAGGACGCAAACGAGTCTGGTGTTTACTGTGGTTCTGAGGTTAATCCAAATCAAATTGATATTTTCTGATATTTTAAGAGCTGTACTGACCTTGACACAGACATGAGGGTCTGCTGCAGGGGTCTCTATGATATCTTTTTATTATATATATATATACATTCTTCTTTTAATTATATATTTAATGTTTTATTCTGTACTTTGATTTGGCAGACAAAAATGTTTATAATGACTTGACAAAATTGCTCAACTGCTTTTCTAAGAATTTTCTAAGAAATAACGCATCATAATAAATCATAATTATGTAAAACTATTCAATAACATAAAAGATGTGTTTTCAAATCATCGTAAATGTATGTTTGAATAACTTACAAGATCTGGACATATAGGTGAGAGTCAACTCACTGACCCTCTGATAAATGTTTAACTCATACGCATGTCAAAACACATGTAGTTGTCACTTTTTTACGAACTGTTAATGAAAATAACAGTATTTATCACTCCAAACATTACTGACAACCATATTCTTATGCAGTGTGAATGTAGCCTTACAGATCCCAAATATCTATGCTACACATGCCCTTACTTGAGCCCTTCTCTAACCTTCTGGTGCTTCTTACAGTACTTTATATAAAATGTATGGAATCAAACGGGTCCATGATATGTCTAGAAAATCCTTTAATACAGCTAAACGGCTTACCCTTACAAAGACTCGCCTTGTAGACACCTCATCTGTCCAAGTGCTTTTCTCCAAACTCTTAATAAATGTCCTGAGGGATTTCACCTCACATCACCCCACAAACACCACTTCTCATTTTCCTCTGGGAAATCTCAAAGTTTGGGATAAAAGAGCTCAAAACGAACGTCTATGAGATTATTTTAACAGTGTACTCAATTGATTCCCAATAAGCCAGACTGGATGATCATGTTAAGGCTGGGGTGAAGGTCAGAGAAGAAACTTATTCTCATCACTCTCAGCATTTGCCAACCGTCTTCAAGACACCTGTTCGCAAATGTTTTATGCGATATTCCAGTTTTGCGCATAAGTTAAATTCGCAACTTTGGATGGAAACCCGGCTAATAGTACTGTATCTTCAATGTCCTCATTTAACCGCTCAGGGATTGCACAACCAAAACAAAGATAGAAGCTCCTCAGCTCTGAAATGTTTTGAGTTAAGAGCATTCGTGCAGACCTGAGAATGAGGTTTATGTGTCCTGATCCAAAAGCTTTGAAAAGTTTCTTGGAAGTACGATGCAAATATCATAAAACATAATTGGTACAATTTTAAGTACGGAATATTTATTAAGTACTATTGCATTACCATGTGATTCAGCACCATAATCGTTGAATGGTACTGCAATAGTACATGTCTAAAAAACAAGGTATTACCACACTAGATGCCTAGAAACAATGTGTTTTCATGAAACACAGTGAAAAAAATGTGGTATCACAACACATGCCCAAAAAACCATAGTGTTCCCATGATACACATTGAAAAAACATAGTATTATTACGGTATTAAGAAATATTTATTTCCAAAATGATGTTATAGTCACTATAAAACACATCCTGCACTGAACTTTGGAGATAGAGATTTCCATTCTGTTCTCTTCTTTCCTGCCGTCTCGTTCTCTCTCATTCAGCGTGTCCCGTCTCCCTCATCTCTCTCTGTTCTGCCAGCCTGCTGCTGTACGGAGCAGAACACGGTGTTCTCAAATACAGCAGGAGCATGCAGCACACGAGTCCTTGTTAAGATGAATATAAAGTCTCACTACTCCTCTGATTATACACACACACACACACACACACACACACACACACATACATACACACATTAGGAGCCACTGACTGATAGACTGCACATTTTTCAGCAAACTTAGGTTACACTGACCTCACTGGCCAATCACGCTGCTCTCTCTAGAACACATCGCTGGAGAACCCTTTAAATACATCAAACAGATAAGAAACACTCTCACAGTCGCAATTACACCACTTTGTTTGATCAAAGAGAAATCAAATATTTAATTCACATTCCTCAAGTAGAGTTTAAAAGCCTGTCACTATCCCTTTTTTCTCTTACATTCCCTTATTCTCTTCCTAGCAATGAATTCCATAGTGTATTTTTTAGCCATTGTACCATGGCAGTCATTTACAGCTTGCATTGTTTGAGACAATCAACCAATTGCATAAACACAGTGAAATGACTGATGCATTGTCATATTTTATTCCCATGGTTTAGCTCTCTGAAATATACACTACTGTTTTAAATTTTCTGTTTTAAAGAAATAACTACTTTATTTCAGCAAGGATGCATTAAATTAATGAGAGTAAAGACATTTATAATGTTACATACAAAATATTTCAGTTTCAAATAAATTGTTCTTTTCATTTTTCTATTAATCAAAGAATCCTGAAAACAAAATACCACAAAAATATTAAGCAGCACAACTAATAATAATAAGAAATGTTTCTTGAGCAAATATTCAGCATATTTCAATGATTTCTTGTGAAACTGAAGACTGAAGTAATATAATGGCTGCTGAAAATTCAGCTTTGCATCACAGGAATAAATTACATTCCAGAATATATTAAAATAGAAAAGTTAATTTCAACTGTGATAATACTTAATATTGGCTGTTTTGCTGTATTTTAATCAAATAAATGCACCATTGGTGAGTTTAATAATCTTCTTTCAAAAACATCAAAATTCTTATACCAACCTCAAACTTTTGAATGGTTGTGTATTAATATTCAGCAAGGACAGGGAAATAAAATAATGAGACTTCAAGCTCATAACAATTTCTTTGTCCCAGCAGTGTAGATTCAGTAAGAGTGCAGAAAACATTGTCAAGAGTATTTTAGTATCTGTCAGCAAGGGCAGAAGTATCCAGGCACTGAACAACCAATATTGGAACCAAATGTCATGAAAAAGTCATAACAAAACAGAAAATGGAATTGGTTCAGAGGAAACCCATTTCTCAAATCCATCTTTCATACAGTATAACGTCCAGTGTGCTGTCAGGTGTATGAATGAACGGAGGCAGTTTTGTGTTACTGGTGTAGCTCTGTGCTCATCATCCTTACATAAAGAGCCTTGGTATTGTATAATAAAGCTTAACGCATGGCTGAAGATGTAATGTGACTCATGTTGTGAGCAAACACGCACGAATACAGCAAAAACACAACTTTATTGTGTTTACATTAACACATTTACATTTACAATACATTGTATTTATGCCGCTTTGTTTATACTGTAAGAACCCACAGGGAGCAATGCAGGCTAAAGCACTCAAATAAACACGACAAACAGCTTTGTTCAACAAGCTCTCAGTAAAATATCAAGCCCTGTTTTATAATGTCCTGATCACCTTATTTCTCATGACTATATGGCACGCTACAGCCAGACACCCAGCGTTACCCTTCACACATCTCTCTGTAGCATGTGGCCAGTAGTTACAGCTCTCACTCTGGAGAAATCTTGGCATTTGTAGGAAAACATGCGTTTGCTCAGTGTGTGGTGTGCATGGGAAAAAGCCGTAATTTCTGTGGTATTCAGAGGTTGGTGTGGAGGTCAGACTGATGTTTGCTGTAGTGTTCTGATGCATTGGGCTGGTGTCACAGGCTCGGCCTGCCGGGCTGGACTGGGCCTCTTCCAGTAAATTTAATCACACAGGAAATGCCAATAATCTGCTGATTCATAAACATGGTCATCAATGTCATGCTCACATCTTTTACTATCATCATACACATTTTTGTAAAACATATTTAGAGCTCTTCCATATAAGGTATGTAAAAACACTACCTGTGACCATCCTTGTGATGGAAGTACTGGTGGTAATACCATAGAAATTTGATATATACCATAGTACTGAAAGATTATCATGTAGCCTATAGTACATATACTATGGTAAAAAGCATTTCTTTGAACGCAGTATGGTATTCTTGAAAGAACCACAGAGTACCATTTACAGTAATATCAAAGTCCCAGGTATTACTATAGTACAGTAAATTTTTATAAGGGAGGTTTCTTCAAAAAACACAAAAGCATAATTATAAAACATGGCATTGCTTTTGTAAGTGTCCAAAAATATGTCCAAAAGGTTTTTGCTTGTGTGACTGCTAAAACAAGAATTTAAAATAGAAGTAACTACAGAAACTAAAAACAACAACCCCATGAGTCAAGAAATCCAGCTATCGTAAATACCCTGAAAGTTATGAAGCATAAGATATATTTTTAACAGACTGTCATTACCGTTGGATGCTAATGATGACTCTGTTGCTAATAAATGCAAGCCAGTTAACATAAAGAGGACAGTGTCATAAATCAAACTAAACATCTGCTAAAAGAGAACCATGAATAACACAATTCCTCATGGACCCATTTGGTCCAACTGGACAAATTATCATGAAACTAAACGTGAAAGAATTACTGAATCAGACACAAACAGTCCAAAAGCATAACCAGTATATTTAACACAGTACAATCGTGTACACTGGACACTGTAAAACAAAGTAATACGGAAACATCCAGTGCCATGATATATATCAAAGTACCATGGTATTGCCACAGCAATTAACTGTATAAAGAAGAAATTCAAACAGGTCAACAGCTGTTGTGTCCAGTAACGAACCTCACCATCAGCCTCCTCCACTTCATTAGCCCAATAAGCAAGGCCGTGTGGGGGTTCAGTAGCCCCTCATAGGGGTCCGGTGCCCTCACACTGGCAGCAGAAGATTTATGTAGGTGATAAAAGCATCCATTAGCATATAGCTGGCATTTAAAGGCCTTTAAAGAGGAGCAGGGTTCATCAGTGGTCCAGTCATTAGCATGTTATAACCTGGAGCAGTATAGGCTGGAGAGAAGATAGTTACAGCCGAGGATGGGTTCATCTCTGGGGACATATTCTTCTTGTGCATAATACATCTCTTTCACACAGACCGTCCCTCCTTCTGTTCTTTCATTCCTTTGAAAGGAGGAACAATTTCTGCTTCGCCACAAGGGGCACTATAGTGAGCATTAGTGTGAGCGGTCTTCTTACAATCAGTTTTCTCTTTCAGGTCAACTACAGCCAACAATTTACTTAATACAGCATAATAGCATATGCTCTTTGAGTATTGAGGTTTGTTATAGAGGTAGTTCAACTTAAAACTAAAGGAGTGTCATCATTTACCCCCATGCTGTTCCAAAACTGTATGAATTTCTCTCTTCTGTGGAACATATAAGAATTCAATTAAATCAAATTCTGTACAGTATGTAAAAATGAATTACATTTCCAATGTGTTGGTAAAGTATTTGCATTTGATCTTGCATAAAAAGCAGTGATTCTCAACTGGTTTTGGTTCAGGACTAAGATTTTACATTGGAATTTACATTAAAGAAGTTCATTTCCAGAATGAAAATTCCTGATAATTTATTCACCCCCATGTCATCCAAGATGCTCATCTCTTTCTTTCTTCAGTCGCAAAGACATTACGTTTTTTGAGGAAAACATTCCAGGAATTTTCTCCAGGGTGCGAACTACGGGGGAGCTCGGCTCCCCTTAATAAGACATGGGCTCCCCTGAAAACGTGATTTGTGAAATTTTGGGGGGTCTCAAAAAATATTGACAATGTGTTATTTTGACGTGCAATTTCAGTTTTGTGTAATGAGCTCTGTAATGTACATGTGCGACTTCACGCATTACGTAATCACGCTGGAAAAGACACGTGTGGCTCGTTCTTCATCTGTGTACTGCGAAAAACTCCATCTCATTTTCTCCTCCAACTTCAAAATCGTCCAACGTCGTTGTTTTACCTTTTTTTTTGTAAAGGGCGTTTGACTTTCTTTGCACATTCGCTTTGTTAACACTGAGTCGGTACTTCCGCCTATGTCACGTGTGCATGATTACGTAATGCGTGAGGTCGAGCTAGTGCAAGACGAGCATTTGTGGTTAAAAAGTATATACATTTGTATTTTTCTTAGAAAATGACTTCTCGTTTAGCTAGATAAGACCCTAATTCCTTGGCTGGTATCATGTAGGACTGGAGACATGGTAAGGAGAAGTAAATCCACTTTGCTGAGAGAAGAAAGCCGGGAAGCTCTTTGAATCTCCATATGTGGCCACACACACACCCTGAGTTTCCTGTAAATAAAAGCACTTATCTTTGAATTAGAACTTAAGTATATATATGAAATCAAAACTGACCCTATTTAATAGGGGCATTAAAATGTGTGTATTATAATTATGGTATGGAAAAAATTCTATGGAAGTCAATTGTTACCAACATTCAAAATATCTTCTTTTGTGTTCAACGTTCGTACAGGTTTGGAACAACATGAATAATAAATGATTAGTGAGGGTGAGTAGATGATGACATTTTTAGGCAAACTATTCCATTTTGTAAAAATTAAATTTAACAGTGTTATTACATTATTAATGTTATTAAACTTAACTATAAGTGAGTGTTAGATGACAGCAACGGTAATGTAAATCTAAAACTCTCACCTCAAAAGTTGCAAAACAAGTTTTCACAACTTTACTGCGATTTCACCAAGTGTCTGTGTTCACATGCAAACTGCTGTTCACAAAATTGTGACTGGATATAAAGGATTAGTTCACTTTCAGAATAAAAATGTTCTGATAATTTACTCACCTCCAACAACAACGTCAGATGATTTTGAAGTTGGAGGAGAAAATCAGATGGCGTTTTTTGCCCTACCCTACCTTTTTAACATCGCAGAGCTAGTGCAAGATGAGCATTTGTGGTTAAAAAGTATATACATTTGTATTTTTCTTAGAAAATGACTTCTCGTTTAGCTAGATAAGACCCTAATTCCTTGGCTGGTATCATGTAGAGCCCTTTGAAGCTGCATTGAAACTGCAGTTTGGACCTTCAACCTGTTCGCTCCTATTGAAGTTCACCATATGGACAAAAATCCTGGAATGTTTTCCTCAAAAATCTTAATGTCTTTTCGACTGAAGAAAGAAAGACATGAACATCTTGGATGACATGGGGGTGAGTAAATTATCAGGAATTTTTTATTCTGGAAGTGAACTTCTCCTTTAAGTGGTGATCCAACACAGTATCAAAATTGTGTACAATTCTACAAAAATTTATTCTCAGTCAATCTAGTATATTACTATGGTTGGCATCTTCCAGCAAAATGCAGGAATAAGTAGTGTACATTTGGTTGCAGTGCATTCTGGGATTGAATGCGTACACTTAATAATGTGCACTATGGTTTTGGACACCACTTCAAATGGCCGTTTCCTCAAATAGTGCACTATATACCTTTCACAGAGGATTTAGGGGGCAATTTTGGACACAGCCTATGTTTCTGGCCTGAGGGGTGTGTTCTGTTGAGATTTACGTTTATCAAATGAAAGTGCGTCTGTGGAGGTCAGACATTATAAGCAGGTCATAAGACAACACTGGGATCATTCATGACCATATCAAAGGAACACACTCATACAGATAAACACACACACTCTCTTGACCACAAAGACTCATTCAATATTCAGTCAATGAGATTGGCCATCTGTGAGAGAGTGTGTTTCAACGCATTTTAAAGTGCAAATGACTGCAAAATGAGGTTTGTTTATAAATGTAATTGGTGGTAAGTGGCAATTATGTGTGTATCTATTACACCTGTGTCTGAATATGAGCATATATGAGTAAATGTCTGTGTCTACATTTAACAGACAGTCTTTATGTGTCAATACCTGTGGGAAGACAAAGACAAAGACAGGGTGTGTCTGTACAGTACGTGTATGTGATTTACAGGCAGAATTCCTTCTATGAAGGAATATGTTATCAGATCAAATTAATATAGATGATGTTTCAGAAACAACAGAAGGAGAGGAAGTCAGAGAAAGACAAGGCAAGAGACAGAGAACTTCAAAAGAGCATGTGCTTGGCACATGGAAAGACATGGGTCTTGCTTTGTTGTGTATTAATAACAAAATCTATTATCCTAGAGTCACAGTGAGGCATCTTTGTCTGTAACCTGTCTCTATAGTCAGTCCTGTGTCAGTGGATCAGGAAGAGCATTGACCTGACTGGGCAGAAGACACACACAGAAATACAGCAGAGGCTAAAATGCTTTGTTCTTATAGCCAGAAAAACTATGCACATAAATTACCGCTCAAAGTGCTGGCAGGGCAAATACCCCACGTGGAGAGACCTAGATTTCGCCGACTCACATCGGCACACAAACACAAACACACACACAGCTGCACACCTACTCCCACAGTTACATGCAGAGTGTGAAGGCACTGATCTCATCACAGCAGAACAATCATTCAGCAACACTGAGCTAGAATGAATTAGATCATGTGACATACACCAGTGCCATTAGAAATGACACTGACGAACAATCCTTCTCTCTATAGCAGGGGTCCCCAACCTTTCTTGCTGTGTGAAATTTTGATTTACACTACCGATCAAATGTTTGAGGTCAGTAAGAATTGTTTTGAAAGAAATCAAAACTTTATTCTGCAAATGGGCCTTAAACTAATCAAAAGTGACAGTAAACACATTTATGTTACAAAAGATTTCAATTTCATAAATGCTTTTCTTTTGATCTTTTTATTCACCACGGAATCATGAAAAAATGTATCACGGTTTACACACACACACACACACACACACACACGCACACTCACACACACACGCACACTCACACACACACAAAATTAAGCAGCTTAACATTAATAGTACTTAGAAATGTTTCTTGAGCAGCAAATAAGCATATTAGAAAGATTTCTGAAAGAGCATATGACACTGAAGACTGAATTAATGACTGCTGAAAATTTAACTAATTTTTTAAGTTAATAAAGATTAATAGATTCATTTATAAACCATCCTACAGATCACAGCAACTTTGGTCCTATAAGAGCCTCTGCAATTGCATGCTGGTGTTGTAATTATTAATAAAAGATTATTCAGTGGTGTGTGTAGAGAGGGAGTGGGTGATCTGATTCTATCACCAAGCAGTTTTTAAGTCTCCAGATGCGAGACGGAAGGGGAGGCGTTCTTTGTTTGTGGAGTTACCTCAGTATCTCACAAAACGTGTCAAGAACATTTAACTCCAAAATAATAAAAAAAGAAATATAATTTAAAGAAATTATGTTTTGCATAAAGAAAGTAATGCCTTTTTTTCATTGTGACAGTTTATAACAAATAATATTCCCACAATCAGATCAGCATTATGCAATAAATAAATAAATAAATAAATAAACAAACCAACTGTGATGTGTAATGCACATTATCTGTAAAGTAGGGGTCGACCGATAATTTTTTTTCCATTTCTATTTTTACAGTTCAAGCAGACCGATAACCGATATTTTGAACTGATATATATGTCTGGTGTTAAAATGAAAATTAATGTCAAACTTAAGAATAACAAAAACTTTCTTTAAATGCTTTTAAATTATTTTATCGGCAAATTTGTTTTGAAAATAACCAATCCCGATAACCATAAAAATGCGTAATATCGGCGCCGCTAATCCGTCGACCACTAATGTAAAGCATGTGTAGCGTAAAACCGCACATATAATATGCAATATAATTTTGGAGTGTATCATTTTTTATATAAAATGAATACTTGGATGCACTAAATTATTCAAAAGTATATTACAAAAAAATTATATTTAAGATAAATGCTGTTCTTTTAAACTTTCATCAAAGGATCTATAGGAAATATTATGCAACACAACTGTTTTCAACATTGATATTAAGAAGAAATGTTTCTTGAGCACCAAATAAGCATATTAGAATGATTTCTGAAGGATCATGTGACACTGAAGACTGGAGTAATAGCTGTTTTAAAAACATTTAAAAAATGTTTACAGACCCCAAATTTGTGAACAGCAGTGTATATATAATTATTCATTTATATGGTCACACTTTATTTTAAGTTTAATTCAATCCAATTCTCGCTATTAACAAACAATTAACTATGACTTTTGCCTAAATAAACTCCTAATTTGCTGCTTATTATTAGTTAGTAAGGTAATTGTTAAGTTTAAGTATTGGGTGGGATTAGGAATGTAGAATATGGCCATGCAGAATATGTGCTTTATAAGTACTAATAAACAGCTAATATGATAATAATAGGCAAGCCAATAAGCAACTTGTTAATAGTGAGAATAGGTCCCTATACTAAATTGTTACCATCTATATTATACCCATATTTATTTATTCATATTTATATTAATATTTTCATATTCATTTATTTACAGTAATAAGAATCACCACTGTGATTAATTAGAATGACAAAAAAAAAAGTCAAAATAAAAACAAACTAATAATTTTGTGTAAAACTTACTTAATTGTCACAAAATTAATGTTAATCACACAGAAATCTTA
>NW_015650691.1:965675-966339 GCF_001515625.1 Sinocyclocheilus rhinocerous | reverse complement strand
AAAAAAATCTTACTTAACTTGTAATATTTCTGTTTTGATTTTGGGGTGAAATATGACAGATTTTCCTCACGCTCGCCCACAAACCCCAGTGAGACCTGACCTGAACCACCATGCTCTCTACTTACAAAAACACCACAGACACAAAGTTAGAAACAAAAACACCCCAACTCACAATCTGCCTGATAATACATTCTATCCATTAATATTATTTAATGGACCTGAGCTAAAGTGTATTTTTTACATTAACTAAAAGGACCTTATTGGTAAAAAATGATATGCAAAGAAATCAGAACTGAAAATCACTTACTTCAGATAATATTTTAATATTTTATTTAAGGCTTCAGCAATAATATAAAATACAGCAACAGTCCCATTTAATATCATATTTTCATCTCCCACAGTATAAACTAGTCTTTACATACGATGTACCCATAGTGAAAAATAAATCTATTAAAATGTATTCGAAATACATGCTAAGTATACTATAAATACATTTACATATTTTAATGTACTTAATACAAATAGCCTGCAATTGTACTTTTAGTATACTAAACTGGTATACTTAAAGTCTGCTAAATTAGAACAACTAATTTTGTACTTAATGTAGTGCTGAAGTCCAACTAAAGATAAACCGAAGTATATTTGATTGTGCTAAAGTGAAACT
>NW_015650691.1:958945-965575 GCF_001515625.1 Sinocyclocheilus rhinocerous | reverse complement strand
TGTAATATTTCTGTTTTGATTTTGGGGTGAAATATGACAGATTTTCCTCACGCTCGCCCACAAACCCCAGTGAGACCTGACCTGAACCACCATGCTCTCTACTTACAAAAACACCACAGACACAAAGTTAGAAACAAAAACACCCTTAAAGTTTGTGCGTCAGTGAACACAAACACATTTCATCATCTGACACTATTGTTACAGAGCACAATCTCTGCTTCAGTAATCTCTGCAGTGTGTGTCACTGGGAGCCTGAGGCGGCCATGTCTTGAGGGTGTTGGTGTATATATGTTGGTTATGTAAGCAGGTGTGGGATTGTTCTACATCTTCTGTCCTCATGCTAGTCTCTAGAGCTGCACGCAATGGTTCCTACCAGGTAATTTCGCTCTGCTTCCTTCTCTCTCTTTCCATTTGTCCTCTTGCTACCTTTCCTCCAACCAAATCTCATTTATATTGCATAAGACCCGGAAAAATCACTGTATTACTAGTTCTTTGTGAAAACCTCACAGGCGCTGCAGGAGCTGTGCCTGGTGTATGTGAAGATCAAACGGGTGTACTTAAAAATAATGCGGTACTAGTGCCGCACCATGCACCTAAGCACATCCAGTTACCCAGGATTCATCTGAACACTCCGTGTTTCAAGGCCACCACGGAATCAGCATCCACAAAACCCTGCAGCACTTTCAAATACAAAAACGTCCATGTATTCCCTGCTTCCTGTGTGCTAGTTTATTAAATATTTTGTCTAATTTGATCAGATTTCCATAGATTAAAATCAATGCAGAAAGTGGCTTGGAATTATCACAATAGAATGGTTAAGACCGAAGTCACAGTGGCCAGTCTTTCCAATGACCTGCAGAAAAAAGTCCCAGTTTAACATAGTCAAGCTGTTGTTGATTTGTTGCTGGTTCAAGGCTGTCTAACAGCTCTAACTAGCTTTATTAAGACTGTCTATCAATTCAAACCCAGCCTTACCAACTCACAATCTGCCTGAAAATACATTCTATCCATTAATATTATTTAATGGACCTGAGCTAAAGTGTATTTTTTACATTAACTAAAAGGACCTTATTGGTAAAAAATGATATGCAAAGAAATCAGAACTGAAAATCACTTACTTCAGATAATATTTTAATATTTTATTTAAGGCTTCAGCAATAATATAAAATACAGCAACAGTCCCATTTAATATCATATTTTCATCTCCCACAGTATAAACTAGTCTTTACATACGATGTACCCATAGTGAAAAATAAATCTATTAAAATGTATTCGAAATACATGCTAAGTATACTATAAATACATTTACATATTTTAATGTACTTAATACAAATAGCCTGCAATTGTACTTTTAGTATACTAAACTGGTATACTTAAAGTCTGCTAAATTAGAACAACTAATTTTGTACTTAATGTAGTGCTGAAGTCCAACTAAAGATAAACCGAAGTATATTTGATTGTGCTAAAGTGAAACTGTTGCAAGTATACTTCAGCTACACTTTAAATATCTTGCTTTTAAAGACCAATATTACTCAAAAATCATACAATCCTCATCAATAGTGACATTAAAACATATTTTAGGCTTAATATTAGGAAATGTAAAAATAACACAAATAAAGTTAATCAAAATTTGTATATCAGTAAATATACTTAGTATGAAAAAAATGTAATTTAAATATAGTACTTTTTTTAGGGTATGTTTATATTTACATTTTAAAAAGGGGGTCATCATTAAATTTGGTGGTCCCTGATTTTAAAAAAGTTTAAACCCCTCATCTAGACTATCTTGCAACAGCTAAAGACCATTAAGTGTCGGCTTTAACCAACTAGAAATCATGTAAAACTGGCTACCATTAGCAGAATCCTTGCTCTCTCTAGTGTGTGTGTGTGTGTGTGTGTGTGTGTGTGTGTGCTGTGGTGGGGGTTTACGTGTACTAAAACATATGGAACAATGATGAGCTATGACCTGAATATATGATAACATTACTGACGTGTGCATACAGAAATGTGCTAATGCTAAAATCTTCAGATTATAGTTCTATCTCTGTCTGACACAAGACTGATAAAGAGTGAATTAACGGCAGATAGTGAGAAGTGAATGTCTGACACACAGCGGCACGTCCTTGGATAGTGAGGATCTCAACCCATACTTTTAGCTTCGGCATTTCACCACTTCTTACTGAGAGCAGCGTAGTGACAAAAAAAGACAGGGACGCATGCCAGATTCAAACTTGAATTTCCCAAATTTGCTCAAAGTGTTCACTGTTAGGCCAAGGTTCTGTTAATAAAGTAAGTCTTGGAAAATTCATTGGAATTTTTATGTATTCCTTCTTTAGACAAAGATCAGTGTGCAGCATACTAAATAGCCTCCAATCTGAGGGCACGGCTTTGGCCCCAGGGCTGCTTCAAAGAAGACTTAATGGGCCAAAAGGAGACAGAGGGATTGAAACGGCTGCGGCGTCAGTGATATAATTACCGATTAAGATGCGTTGGGTGTTCTCAGCAGCTTGAGCGCTCTACCTCTCTTTCTCTCTGCCTCAAGAGGGTTGTGGTAAGAGGGCATGTAAGAACACTGCGACTGGTTATTTTTAAAATGGAGATAAAACGCAGCGGACTCATTCGGGCTATGCGTCATCGTTCTGAGGAAAGAATGTTTGGGAAAAAACTGAGAGGCGCTTTCGAATGAGGCAGCAAGGCTTAAACGTGCCTTAAACACGTGTTATGGGATGTTTTAACAGTGAAACCCGTTTTTACCATAGTACAACTTTTCTCAAGAAGCATCATGCCCCTTTAGAGCAAAGCAGATTTTGAAAAGAAAACAAAAACTTTCAAAAACATTCTTTTTATCTTAAAAGAGTCCTATATGCCATTTTACAAAATCTTGATTTGGTACTAGAATAGGTTTTCATACATGTTTATACCAAAAGCACATTATTTTGCACATATTTTACATTATTGTGGCATCTCTCTTCCCAGTCTGTCTCCAACGCCCTGTTTAGTTCCTGTTTTAATGAACCCCGTCCTTCCGAAATACAAAATGTGCTCTGATTGGTTAGCTGCACATACATACATATACATATACTGTAACCCAGATGTCCTTGCTCACTAAACAAAAATGCATTACACGTATACATAGAACTACAAACTATTTTCCTCATGTCTTATTGCCTTATCTTGCATATGGCATCAAGTGAGTCAGGACTGCTTCTGGTGCACCCTACAAAAAACTAAAATAGGTCTTCTCTAGGAAAGTAGAGCAAAATAAATAAATAAATAAATCAACTGAGTCGACTTTAGCATATAAAGTGGATGGTAAGTGCTTTAGAAGGGCTCTCCCTTTCATCTCTTCAGAAATGAGTGACAGTGATGCTCATTAAACAGGTGAAGCTAAAGGCTGAAAGAGGGAGTTTAGATGAGGGCAGACACTCTATTCTCCTGCTTTTCTCTTTCTTCTCTGTCAGAGACTGGCTTACGACAACAATGCACGAGGGAGGGGAACAGTTTTCATCTCACAGCCGTTTTTCTTTTCTTCTCATGTTTGAGGCTACATCCTGCTCTATGTAGTTTTCCGTTACACTGGTTGAAGGTGATAGGCTTCCCACAGCCCTATTTAGGACAAGTGGTTTGGAGAATTTATGAATGGATGGATTGATGAGGGCTTGTCCCTGAGGGCCTTGAGATATCTTCAGGTGGAAGTTTAGCAGTGGATGAAGCAAAGCTCACAATGGTGTTTGGTGACCTAAACTACTATTAAAATGAGTGACAACGGATGAACTTACACTAAAGGCACAATCATAACCTCAGTCCACAACCTTGCCTCACTAGTTATTCATGGACGTAATGACTACATCTGAATGAGGCATTTCGACCAGAGCCACACACACAAAAACACAAAAAGGTCTTATGTCTAAACCACATAAGTCCATTTTCAGACGCTACTTCACAGTAATCCCAAACATACTGCTTATACTGACTTCATAATCACAGAACTCAACTTCACAAGATAATAATGTCTGTTTACAATAAGAGCTCCAGTTTTGGGGAAAGTGGGACGAGGAAATTATATGGACTTTACTGTGTGAAGACGTCATCTGGGCATGTTTTAAAATGTAGATGGTCTCACAGGCATTACACATTATAGGATATGTCTGGGTTTAGGCAGACCGTAGACCAAATCAATGTGGAAACTACAGATACAGTAGCAACTACAAGACATCAACAGTTGATGGATTTGGTGACATTTAAACAGTGTTTAAAGGGTATTTAATGAAAAAAGTTGCATTTATTTGATCAAACATACAGTAAAAGCTGTAATATTGTGAAATATTACTATAATTTAAATCCCTGTTTTCTCTTTTAATATATTTTAAAATGTAATTTATTCCTGTGATGGTAAATCTGAATTTTATGTCACATGTTCCTTCAGAAATTGTTCTAAAATGCCAATTTGCTGCTCATGAATCATTTCTCATCATTCACTTATCATCAATGCTTAAAACAACTATTCTGCTTAATATTTTTGTCGAAACCATTATCTTTTTTTCAGGATACTTTGATGAATAGAAAGTGTAAAAAAACATTTATTTAAATGTCTTTACTGTCACTTCTGATCAATTAAAGGCTAATTTTTCAAAAAAAAAAAAAAAAACTGTTCCCAAACATGCATATTTATGTGTGTGTCTTCATAAGTTTTAAACAATTCAACATCCTAATATTTTAAACATATTTTAAAATATTCCTTAACATTAACCTAAAATCTAGGTGATTTTTTCCACGTTTTAATCCCCAATAAAAAATGCTTTTAATTAAGCAGCTTCTGCTTTAATATTTGTGGGATGATTTTGGATGGGTGCTACCCTTATGCCACTGGAATACAAATGAACATAGAGATCTGAAAACATGATGAGCAGAACTGCACAGATGTGTGTAATGGTGATGATGGGAGGGTTGGAGGGGGCTGGTAAAGGGGTGAGAGGTGTGTGTGTGGACGTCCTGGATGCTGTATAAGCCAACAATCACAAAAGAAAATACCACAGTATTACTATTTGGGATATTTTTGGACACTACAAAGGACGTAATGCCACAGTATTTTTTAAAGTAGCTTAGAATACAGAGCAAATACCATACATGAATGTGGTGGTTATTCATTACTGTGGTGTACATCAAAATACCACGATATTACCATCACTGCCCCATGGCAGAATGTAGAATTTCAAGATGTAACAAAAGTCATTTTGACATGGATCTGCTGCAGCACAGACGCTGAAACACTGTGCCTGTGAATCACAAAGATGCTGAATGGATGGAGGGGGGAGGAGGAATCAAGGACAGAAAACAGGATCTGGGCTCCGGCCTTTCATGTGAAGGGCTGAGGGTTGGGTGGGTGTGGGTGTGTCCTGAGGGATCGAGGGGGGCTTTGAGTGCATTAGCAGACCCCGCTTTCATGTGCGGAGTGCAGAGCCCGTCCCACATCAAACCCACCCTAATGATGGTTTTAAGAACAAAAGCAGCTCCACAGTTATCATACATTACCTGCACATTTCTGCAAATGTGTGTGTGTGCATGCAGCACCTGAGGGGCAGGAAAAGTATTAGAGCACCTTGACAGATCCGTAGATGATGCCGGGTTGCCAGGGTGACTGTGTTTGCGCTACTATAACCGCTTTAACTGAATCAATATTCAGAGCAGCCTCACTCTGATGTACTGCTAGAGGAAAACTGAAATGTAATAACAGCTCTGATGCAAGCATCATTAGATATGCAGCAATCATTTTACAGACTAACAATAACCTTAATAACAACGACAACACAAAATACACACTCTTCTCATCTAAAGGCTTCACACAAAAGCAGTCTTTGAAATGTCACTGTAGCATCTGTGTGTGTCAGTGTGTTTTCGCTGAACTCAGCAGATTGTCCCAGTTTTATCTCATTTGAGCGTCATGTGGATGATATTGTATCGTCTGATATTCCACAGCAATGATTAAGATTCCTGATATTCTACAAGGGGATTCTGGGTGAATCTCATGAAGAAATACCTGGGTCATATTTCAGCGTAAAATCTAAAGAAAAAATAAAATGTAAAAAAATAATAAATTATAAAAAAAAAGCTTTAATATTTAAGAAGTTATTTTAGTATGATATAATGGTAACACTTTATGCGGGCGCTTCGGATTCTAGAGAGCATTTGATTGGACAGAAAGTTGAAGTACGATGTGACGTCTAAAAAACCGTTGAGCCGTTTTGGCGGAAGTGACGAACTGCAAGCTTTGAATGCTTATATCTTCTAAATGCGAATTTTGTCACTGTTTAAGAGCACACTGCCTTATAGATAACCTTAAGACTAACATATTGATACTAACACCCAAAAAAACTTTAATTCTGATTTCATGGGGACTTTAATGTTAATTTCAGCATTTACTAATGCATTATTAAAACCACAAGTTGTGTTTGTTAACATTAGTTAATGCACTGTGAACTAACATGAGCATACAATGAATGACTGTATTATTATTAACTAACATTAACAGAGATTAATAAATAGTGTAATAAATGTATTGTTCATTGTTCGTTCATGGTAGTTAATACATTAACTAATGTTAACAAATGACACCTTATTGTAAAGTGTTAC
>NW_015650691.1:948318-958179 GCF_001515625.1 Sinocyclocheilus rhinocerous | reverse complement strand
CCGTTGAGCTCCGTAAAGCCGCATTTGACAGGGTATGCCAGCCACAATCTCATCCATATTGTTATAAAATATAGCATTTTGTGTAGAATTCAAATAGCTCCGATACATTTTGTGATCTGCGTACATTAACTAATGTTAACAAATGACACCTTATTGTAAAGTGTTACTGATATAATTATAGTACAATGTATAAATATTTTACTGAACTAAAAAAATAAACTAATAAAATATTGTATTTTCATATTGGAGTACTACAGTTTATCATTGTACATACAGTACACAGCATATTCATGACACTATGATGAATGTGTTCACAGTATGCATACGTGACATAATCCATGCACAAATCATACAACAATAGCTTTAGATCAACTTGCGTTTTATTTTTATATTTTCAGTTTTTATGTTAATTTTATTTTAAGTTGAATTATTTTGCTGTGCTTTTAAAAATGTTATTAGTTTTTTAATATTTCTATTTAGCTTAGTTTTATTTTATTACAGTTATACTTTTAGTCATTTTAGTTCTTCAACTTTCAGTTTTTCATTTAATATTGGTATATTTTTTATATAGTTTAATAGCCCACAACTGACTCTCACGCAAAAATGTTATTAGTTTTGTTTTTAATATTTCTATTTAGCTTAGTTTTATTTTATTACAGTTATACTTTTAGTCATTTTAGTACTTCAACTTTCAGTTTTTCATTTAATATTGGTATATTTTTTATATAGTTTAATAGCCCACAACTGACTCTCATGCAGTGTGCCTAACTGCAGCTCTTTGATACATATGGCTAGAGTAATGAAAAGAGAAAACTCTCTCACATTCTCTTTCTCTCAGAGGAAATACAATAACCCTTGAGATCAAGCAGTTTGCCCTTTCTGAATACCATAGAGACAGGCAGAGGTAAACATCCTGCCAGAGGAACTGAGGTATGAATGGAGAGACAGAGCAGATGAGTTTCTGTGCGGTTACTGCTACAGTACGTATACAAGGAGCATATGTGAGCTTACAGCTGATCTCAGATCAGTTGAACATCGTACACAGCAGGGGGGTTCATATCATGTCATGTGGGGCATCTATCAGATGGTCTCAGGGGGTGTGTGCTGGTTCTGACATGAGTGTGAGCGGTGTACCTCGACTGTGGGGTGACTCAAGTGCGTGTAAGAGTGGACACTGATGTGACAGGTGTGTGTGCTGTGACCTACTTCCAGACAGATGAAGGCAGGAAGCAGAGTTCAGAGATTTTTCAGAAGTTAATAATTCAGTCTCACACCAAAGAACAGGCACAGGAACTGTCTGCCACCGAGGGACTGACAGACAGAGAAATAAAGGCTCTGTTCCAAAACCTGTAGGGAGGTCCCTGTAAAGATGTGTTCATGCTGACAAAGGTTAAATCACAGGAGTTGCTATAGTAAATTATTAAAATAAATTTTGCACCCCACACAATAATACACAGAACACAAAACTATTGGAAGTAACGGTAATTTGTATTGATAGTGGAATAAAATATAAAATGAAATTTTTCCACTAGCCTTTAGCAAAGCATTCTGGGATTGCCTTACCCCAATGCTGCCTTAAAGGGGTCATATGACGTTGCTAAAAAGAACATTATGTTGTGTATTTGGTGTAATGCAATGTGTTTATGCGGTTTAAGGTAAAAAAAAAAAAACATTCTTTTCCATATAATGTACATTGTTGTTTCTCCTCTATGCCCCGCCTTTCTGAAATGCGTCGATTTTTACAAAGCTCATCGGTCTGAAAAGCGAGGTGTACGCTGATTGGCCAGCTATCCAGTGCGTTGTGATTGGACGAATTCCTCAAGCGTGTAGGCATGACGAAGCGATATCGTCCTCTTTTGGAAGGTCAAACAAAGTAGTTTCGCTTTCACAACGAAGCACACAGCGTCTTCACGACATGGCTGCAGCGTCAACAATACTACAGTGAGAATTAAAGTTACGCCTTCTTTCTTTGCGTGCACATTTGGGCGGTGTTATGCAAATCTTCGCACATCGTGACGTAGACATGTGGGGTGTGTTAGAACGAGCCGTTTTAGGTAGGTGTGGTTGACTCTTAACTTTTATAAAGAATATCTCTTTGGATTTGAGACTTTAGTCTTTGCAACTTTACAGATCTTCGTTATGCACCAAGAGCTTGTAACACTCCAAAGAGAAAGGAAAAATTGAAATCGCATCATATGACCCTTTAAAATTTGGTCATAATGAGTTATCGTCAAAGGCAGCATAATACTGTTGCTAACCTTTTGGAAATGCCTTCACATTAGGAGCGTGCCTTAAATGTAGGGAGCCTAGGTAGGGAGTTCACTAGGATTTGGAGCAGAGCCGTAGATACAGTGATACAGACAGAGAGTGAGCATTATCTGTGATCACAGTGGGCAAACACAGCCATTAGCATGTGAAAGCTCATCTAAACACAATCAATATCAAGCCTGAAAACACAAGCCATACATTCACATAATGAGCTTTTCCACGGAGCCGCACACAGCGCTAACATCATTACAGCAGTGCTGAGGAGAGAGAAGCATCCTGAGGCGTACAACGCACATATAACATGGTTATATCCTGCGTGTTTATCTGTCTCTCTCATATAAACACACTTTAGTCAGGGTGTTGAATGATTACACTGAGGAGAGATTTTAGACACGGCTGCTAGTGATATCATGAGGTAAAGTACAGAGATATCAGAAAATGTGCAGTCTAGTTATCAATTGATTTTTTTTTCAATGCCAGATGCAGATAACAATATCTAGAAAGCTGGATGGTCCACATACATAATCTAATGTTAGCAAATGATATGTACAGTTCACAACATCTGAACTAAATTTTCACACAATAGTTATTTATTATTCACAAAAATTTATTTTTTAAATATGACTTTTTGTTATGAAGCAGGACAATTTCATTCATGTCCACTAGGGATGTTCATTTCGGTTATTCTTCCTAACCGACAACAGACGCTCGTTAACCAATTATTAACCGTTAACCGACCAGATTATTTTAAATTAGAATTGAATTAAATTAGAAAGGATAAGTGTCTGTGACCCGTTAAAAATACATACATTTGTTTCATGATTAATTTTACATGAGCAAAAAGCAGCAAACAACAGAACAACAGAACATGAGGATTCACTTGGTCATCATATTATATCACGCACCTGCAGCGCTTCTGCGAGCGGAGAAAAATTTTTTTTACAAAAGCACTAAGATTTGTTTTTTATTGTGAATGTGTGTACACAAATAAAGGCAAACCTTTTACAATTCCGATTATCTTTATGACTAAAAGGAGTAGTTGCTTCCACTGTTAGAAGGAAAAAATTCAAGTGATTGATTGCGCCACGCTCTCACACAGTTAAGCTTTGCTACCTTGACAATGCAGCCTCTTCATTATCATAATAAAATACACTCAGTCAAACACATGGAAAAAAACACTAAAAATCACACTAGTAAAATCTGTGCCGTTAAGCGTAGCGTATTTTAACATGCAGCAAACCTTTTTAAATATTTTGATAAATTACTGAAAAAATAAATAAATGACTTTTAAAACCGTTTAACTGATTGTATTAATCGGTCAAAATACTTACGGTCGGTTAACGGTTAATCGGTTAAAATGAGGATCCCTAATGTCCACTGTAGAGGATACCAGGACTTAAATCATGTTTATTACACATTTTGGGAGACACAACAAATTAATAGGGAAATAAATTATATTTAAATATTCCTATGAAATATTAGATACTATTATGAAAATTTTGCCAATTATTACTTCCATTATTACACTTCTTTACTCATATTAATATGTAAATTAGATACAGTGTATAGATACATTGTATATAATGGGAAAACCCTCTTATGGCCGTTTTACACATATTGCAATTAGCAAAATGGTAAATCAAATAATTCTGTGACATCTTTCATAACATAGTTGAGAATCATCTGTATACAAAGTTTGATGGTGAAAGTTTGATGGTGACATGAAAAATACAAAATTCACAAAAAACTTTTTTTCTTCTGGGTCCCAGGAGGATATATATATATATATATATAGATAGATAGATAGATATCAGGTTTGCTATCGAGTTAATTTTTTTTAATGTGGAAAGTTATTTAATGTTTGAAAAATGTAATTTATGTTCACTGAGGCTGTATTTACTTGATCAAAAATACAGTCAAAAGAGTAATATTATGAAATACTATTACTATTTATACTATTTATATAAAACAACTGTTTTCTATATGAATATATTTTAAAATGTATTTTATTCCTGTGATAAAAATACATCTGCTTTATATATCTATACATGATACAAGTGAACTGCAGATTCTTAAATAAAAATGAACATTTGAGTCCAAACTTCCTGTTGCAAAAGGAAACGCTTTCACACAGAACCCACATTATCTTTCTCTCACACACTTACACATCATAAGATGCAACATTTAGGCAGATTGATTCTCTCATGAGAAAGACAGCAGTGATTTAGAAAGAGTTTATGAGAACGACCCCCTGTGCCCGATCGGTCCTGCACTTCCTCAGTAATAACAGACACGAGTGTTCAACCAGTCTGCAGGGGACAGGAATATATGAAGCTGCAGGTAGGGGTTTGTATGGAGGCTGACAGATGCTCCAAATGATACAGACTGATGTGCAGAGAAAAAGAGAAAGAAAGAAGGGACAGAAAATTAGAGGACTAAAGAATGAAAAACACATTGTGCCTGTGTCCACACAGTGGGTGTGCAGTGGGTGACACTAACTCTGTGTGAATATGTGTGATTACCAGACACTTACTTTCAATCTCTGTTATGCAACACTTGGTTTAAAGACTACAGCAGCACATGCTCCACTTTTCAGCTCAAGTTGCTCTATCTTCATACAGGAGTGCTACACATATACAGACATGTTTCTTAGTTGTTGTGCTGCGGCACTAATACGCTTGAATGTGGCACGACGTCTATTATGTAAGACAGAACTGCAAAAAGGGACACCGAAAGAACCCTGGCGAGATGTGGGGGGAAAAAAATCCAGGCTTAAATACAGCTAAGAGAATTATAATTACCTAGTACAACTTTTCATTAGAGCTAGGGGGTCCAACAATTATCGTTTCACCTCAAACTAATTTGAGTGAATAAATTAAAATACAAAATAAAGCTATGTATGAGTTTCTTTCTTCTGATGAACACAAAAGAAGATATTTTGAAGTTGGTAACCAAACAGTTGGCGGTAGCCATTGACTTCCATAGTATTTTTTCCATATGGAAGTCAATGGCCAGCTGTTACCAAAACAAAATATCTTCTTTTGAGCTCAACATAAGAAAGAAACTCATAAAGGTTTGGAACAATTTGAGAGTGAGTGAATGATGACAGTATTTTCATTTTTGGGTGAACTATATCCCTTTAACCCATGTAGTTCTCTTATATCACGTAAGTGCACATACTGTAAAATAAAGTGCTAATCTTATTTTATCTAACAGAAAGAACTACAATGATAATTCAGGGCATCCAGCTTAAAAACACAATAAACATATGCTGACAATAAAATACAAACAATACATTTCTTTTTTTTAAATTGGGAAGTTAAGAACCCAAGTATAACTTCAATCTCACCCATTCTAAAGCAGTTAACCCCTGAAAAAGGTCACAAAATGATCCCTGAGGTCAAGCACAGGTGACCTCTGACCAGAATAATGAGGCACAGGAATGAAAATGACTCCAGTCTTTGTTGGACTGGTAATGGGAAGTTGAAGGGTGAAAGGTGAATGACAGTGTGTGTGTGTGTGTGTGTGCGCGTTTATACCATTGGTTCTCAATCTTTTTGATTTAAAGGCCTCCTGTTGTCCAACATAATATTCATAGGTCATATTTCCAGTACTTCTATTGTAATATGACAAAGTTGCTTTTTTTTCGAACTTTTTTATTATTAAAAATAATATTGATATACATTCTTCAATAAAAACACTACTTATTGAGGGATTTTTTTAGCATTTTAATTTAGAGTTTGATTATTTGAATAAATCAACAACAATTTAGTAATTTAAAGTCATTCTGCAGGCCCCTTCAAAGTTTGCTCCAGCCCCCAGGTTGAGAACCACTGTTATAGACTACTTGAAAACAATTGTTTTATTACATAATGTATGCAATGTGTTAATAAAGTAAGCAGCAGGGTTTTTGCAGTAAAATACAGGAAACTAAATTACTTCTTAAAGCTATAGGTGAAATGAACTATTCAAAAAACATCTGTAGGGATGATAAAGTTTCAGCTTCAATTTCAAGCGGAGTACATCAACATTCAAAATAAAAGAATAGATAAGCAGTTGTGTGAAAGGAATGTGTGCTGTGATGACCTGGACTGTGTCGTGGAGTTCCACAGGAATGACAGTCCATAACAATGAGCTCACACAGTTAGAATGAAGGAATGATCTGGAAATTATGTTGATGTGCAAATCTGACATTCATAGCATAACAGTCACTCAAAGTTCAGGTTATCACAGGAAGAAAACTCAAACCCTGTATAGTTGACTGGTTATGGGTCCATCAAAGGCATATTAAAAGCATTATACGATCACGATATATGATCACAGCCCTACAATAGAATGACTGATATTCAATAATTAGACTAATAGCACACTATTTATACCAGAAGTTATATAAAACGCAGGTTTACTGAACGTATTATAAAAAGACTCTACTGTAGGTCACAGTAGATAATGTGAAAACCTACAGTAATAGTTCTTGATATTTACTGTTGAAGTCAGTGGATTTGTTATAAACGTTTTGCTTTGATATCTGTAGTGGTGGTGCTTTAACAGGAATGAATTTAGTGATGCAACTTCTCACAGAGGGTTTTAGCATGCTAACGTTAACACTTTGATAGCTAAAACAGTTTCTCTGAGAAGCCTCTGTGCTGATGCTTTAAAAGAGCTTAATTCTAGTCAGACTACAAAAATTCCTAAAACCCGTCACTACTGTTATAGGACCACTGCTACAAATAGTAACACTAAAAACGCAGATAAACCCATCACTGAAACATATTTACATAGCTCACAACATGGCCTTAAAGCTGTATAAAGAAACCACAAAAGTTAATGTGAGCTGTTTTACGATTCATTATTCAAAAACAGACCTTTACAAAAGCCTGTTATGCTGCCCTTTCTGTTATTCTCTCTGCCTCAGAAATTTCCACACACACATGGAATATTTTCCAGCAGGGTCCCACAGCTGGGATTCAGTAGTCGTACCAAACAAGCGTCTTGAACTAAAAAAACTGCCAATCACCTCTCATCAGCACTTTAACTTCCTGCATGTGGTCATACTGTCAGGACCCACCAACTGCTCTAAGATCTGCTTGTAGACACATGCCAAAGATAACTAGTAGATTATCATATGTTCCCCCTCTACCAGGTCTTTGATAACCAGATCTAGTTGATATGATGCAATAATAAGGTGCATTGACTCAGCTTTTGGTTCTCTGTGGTCCAGTAGCAGGTCTGAGAGCTTACAGTCAGCTGATTAAACAGATTGTCTAGAGTGTTTATTTAGGTCTTGACCCATTTGGATCAGATTTTCTGGGAGCAAAAAGAGCATTTAGAGGAATATACTCATACACAGAGAACCACATGTCCAAACGTACATAGCCGAAACAAACAAATAAATAAAATAAATATACATCTTGATCTTAATCTATATCCTAAACATATATTATATACAGTATCTTAATTTTGACATACACTACCAGTCAAAAGTTTGAATAGTAAGATTTTTAACATTTTTTAAAGAATTCTCGGTAACACTTTACTTGAAGGGGTTTGCACAAGACTGACATGGCACCTTCATAATCATGACATGACACATGTCATGAAAGTGTAACCGAATTCTCTTCTGCTCACCAAGCCTGCATTTATTTGATCCAAAACACAGCAAGAGCAGTAATAATGTGAAATATTTTTACTATTTAAAATAACTGCTTTCTATTTGAATATATTTCAAAATGTAATTTATTCCTGTGATCAAAGCTAATTGATAGCAATGATAGAAATGAATACTTTTATTTTGTCAATTCTGTTCACAACTACTGGTAGTGTATACTGCACACACACACACACATACACACACATATATATATATATATAGGATGCATTAAATTAACCCCAAAATACAAATGTTACAAAAGATTTTATTTAATTTTTTAAAATGAACACTATTCTTTTAAACTTTCTATTCAAAGAATCCTGAAAAAAATGTGCCATGGTTTTCACAAAAATATTAGGCAGCACAGCTATTGTTTTAAACTTTTTTACATGAGTAATAGTTAGGCCATCACAGGACTAAATTATATATATTTTTACATTTTTATGTAATACAAATAATTTATATTTATTTATATGTATATATTTACATTTTCCATCAAATAAATGCAGTATATACATGAAGAAAATTTTGTTCTGATATGGCATTGGTGTAACAACCATTGTAGCCAAGTAAATTCAAAATGTAATCTCAATGAAAAACAATAATGATCTCTTCATTGCATTCATTTCACTGAAAAACTTGATGACCTCTCAGACAACATTCAGACAGAGACACGTAAATCCCATGGTATCAAAGAAATTATATGTGGACGAGCCGAGGCGCCTGTACTGAAAACAAACCCTGGATATCGCAGGATGACGTACACTGTTGTGACATCTGACGCAATGTACAGGCGACACCTAGACTGGAATCCTGGATTCATTACAGAGAGCGTCTTTATATCTGAAGAGAACAGCCTTCACCATATCAAATCTTATCACACACAAACTTTTCCCATTATAGCACACCACCTACCTTAACAGAACAAAGTTAAAACAACAAAAATCAAAGTGAGTTCAAAAGCTTTCTTTCGAAAACCTAAAATCTACAGCTGAATGTCTGTGTGAGTGCGTCTGCAGGAATGAGAAGGAAGTGACATTTAAAGGTGAGGGAAAATGTTCCTCTGACATTTCTGTCAAACTCCCTTTCGGAGTTATACTGATTTGTGTGGTGAAGAAGGGGATATCTCCTGTGTCAGCTATTTCCATTGGGGGACTTGATAATGATGTCTGGGTCATGAATTAGGGATGTAACCTTTCCGTATCTCTCGCTCTCTGTTGTTATCTGTTTCTCTCTCATCATGTTTTGGTCATCTTTAACTGCCAATCAGCTCAACTGGTGAATCTTACAAAAAACTGCCATAAAAAATCTCTGTCATATTTAACCTCCAAATCACCCTTCCCATTGTCAGTAGACTATTTTAAAACCAAAATATCAATATTATTACTCATCTCTCTAGGATTCTCATTTGGTTTCCCTTTGGAACATCTTTAGCAATGACAAAGTGTTTAAAAATAAGCTGAAAGTTCTTCAGGGATCCCATTCTTTTTAAAATGACATTACTTTTCCAGAGGTTTATAATTTACTGGGTAAGGATTTTTAGAAATAATTTCTACTCTGAAAAAAATATTTTAGAACTTGGCATTACTAGTAAAATGAATATTCTTGAAATCACACTTTTAACTACCTCATATATCCAGGGTTTTCAAAGCATGATTTTTTTTAAAAAGCTTATTTTAATGCTGGTTTTATTTTCGATCATTTTAAGTAATCTTGTGGCCCCATTTGTAGTTTGCTGAAGTGCCCTGATGCTCTAATGTTAAAACACACACACACACACACACAAGATTTAAAAAAAGATTCAGATTTTAAAAAGATGATTTTTAATATTTATTTCTTTTTTAAATTTCTCATTTATAAGATCTATGGTAAATATAATTTATTTATTTTATAAATATATATTAAAAAAAAAAAAATATATATATTTTTTTTTTTTTTTTTTT
>NW_015650691.1:933046-948040 GCF_001515625.1 Sinocyclocheilus rhinocerous | reverse complement strand
TTATTTTTTTTTTTTTTTTTTGAGGGGTAAAATATCACCCAGACTACAGAAACTACATAAGACTGAATTGTGCTGTGCCAAAATGTCACTTTCGGTCAGCCTGCTGCTTTAACTCAGGAAATGACATTTGAGTGTGTAACAGCCTCAAATAAGAACTGATCTTAAAGGGATACTTGAGGGAAAATGACAGGTCTATAAACTCCACTGCATGTGTGTGTGTGTGTGTTTTATGGAGGTGAACTATGGGTTCATGCAGAATTCAAGATTGTTTACAATGGCTAAGGCGATTGTCTTTTACAAAAAAGCCCTTAACAGTTGTGTCAACAACAGTAAATATCTTATGGGCTAAGTGTGTGCGTGTTGTGTAAGTGATTTAAAGCAATAGCCTCATGGCTAAATAGTTAATCCTCATCCAGCAGGGCTGTAGCTACAGATAAGAGGCAGTTAAAGCTCATCTAAAGCAGCCCAGCGGCTGAGCTATTCACTGCGTCTCACTCGGCTCGAGTGAATAAGCATCAGAAAATGCTTGAATGAGGAAGTGCATTTATTACCTGTATGAAAATGCTGACTCCACTACCATTTCATGTCGTCACTTGAACGCAGCCGTGTACTGGAATATTTCAACATTGGCCCAGGAGAATTATAACAAATTAAAGCAAACCACACACACACACACATCTTATTATCTACACAAAATAATGTTTATTCCTTAGATCCCACAGAAATACTGACATCTGAAATCACATGGTGTCTCTTCTGTCACTATACTACACATCAGCTATTGGTGCGGAGACAATAGAAGTGTGATCTGATTGTGTGATGATTCCCCGAGGAGCAGACAGTATTGATCAGACCTGACCACATGTGAACAACAGCCACTGTCCATAACCATGAGAGCAAACACACATTACAGCCATGTGCAGGGATTCTGCAGGCATAAAATGTCCTTCTGCTGTATTCCAATTATTAATAATATATAAGAGCTATATTTTCTGAAAATTCTCAGCACTTCCACAAGGGGCACTTTATTGGGCACTATGGTAAAACTATGTTCTAACTAGGCACAGTGTGACATGTTTCCAGTCAAAATTTTCATAGCCAATAAGAAGTTGTTTGATGTTTGTACAGTACTGGGATTACACAATGAACACAGTATCCCAGCTTAAAGTAGTCTTGTGATTCTTTTAAGCTTTTACTTGTCTTGAAAAAGGCCATTGCTAACAATAGGGACATTAAATGTCATCATGCCGAATTGGTAAACACATCCACTCACTAGTCCGCTTACACAGCCTCATTTCAGAATATCCAGCACTCAAATCGGATCTAAAAACTCCAGTCTGGTTGGTCGGAAATACTGAAAAGGCGACTTAATTTCATAAAAATAGAAATGCACGAAATCAGCAAAATCCTGTCACTTGTTGATATCATGGCTGGTTAAGACATATATTGCCTGCCACTTTATTGTGTTGTTCCTGGTTAATAAGACACGGTATAAAGGCTCTTTTAGAATCATTATATGGGACATATCACAGTGGAAATCAGCTTGAAGAGAACCTTGCTGAGCAAGTTATTTAAAGTTTACAGCAGGCAAGTGGAATAAAGACACATCTTGTTGAATGTGAAGGAAACTCTATCATTCTCTATTGGGTACTGAGAATTGTTACTCTACAGCATGTCCTGAAAACATCCTGAGCTTTAGCCACTATGCCACACCACCCACACCAAAGCATGATTTGAGGGATGTGGGTGTCTGGTCACAATCTTCTGCAGTACACAGCACATCATCTGTGACGGGCCTCTCAGCTGATCACTACACAGAACACCAGGCCTGACCAATGCCGAGAAACACTGAGAGATACTGAGATAGGAAAGAGGACCAGCAGGAAATTAGGAGTAGGAGATAGGAAATGCTCAGCAGGCTTGACCAGAAAGTGAAGCATTGGAAAAATACAAGAATAGCTGGAAGAAGAAAAAATAAAGCGATCTGAAACCAAGAGTGGGAAAAGCCGGGGACACAAAATGTTCCGTCCTGGTTCCTCAAGGGACAAAAAGAGAAAAGACGGATTACATTGAGGGCAAAAATCTGGCACGATTAATAATGGGAAATCTGATTAGCCGGCTGGCAAACAGAAATGGAAGCCCAAGGCAATGTGTGTGTGAACTCACTATATCTTCAGGAAAAAAACAGAGGCATGCAAGAATGCCAAGACAAGAACAAGACAAATTCATCCTCACACACAGCACAAAAAGTCTCTTTATATAATTCACACACATACTTGAAAAATTCAACAAGTTCAACTGGAACAACATTTCTATCTGTCTTCCAACACTTGATTCAATAAATTTTTTTCATTTATTTTTTCATAATTTAATTATTCAATATTTGGCCACAACAATCTAAGTTGATATTGTTCTTTATTACATACATACATATATATATATATATATATATATGTTATTATAGAATAAAGAAAGTTATAATAATTTTAAATAATAATAATAAAGTTTAAACAGTTTAAAATATATGCATAAAACAGTCTACAAGTGCCCAAAAAAGTAAAAGTGCACTTGGTGTATTGGTGTGTTGCTCTACACACGTGTACTGATATGAAATCTAGGGGACACAAACAGGAGAGAACAACTGCTTTCATCCACCAAGCCTTCATACCAATATCATCTGCTATTCATGAAGAGAGAGAAGGACAGGAATGCTCTCTGGCTTCATCGTGTCACTTCTGAATCAATCATCTCTGGTATTCAAACAGGCACTTGGTCCAAATGCGCTCTCATGGGCTCTGTGTTTCTTGTAGAAAGTCATACATAGGGGTTCGGACTTCCCACTCTTTTCTTAGCTCTTTTGTACATAAACACATACCATACATGATAAAACACCCCTGTGGATGAACCATTTTAGGTTGGAATATCAGATATCTTGCACTTGATTAGATCCAAAAATATCATTTGAAACAAAAGCAGAACAAAAGAAAAAAAAAGAGTAAAGGAGGAGCTGGGACTGCAAGCCAGCATTCAAGTAAAAAGCAGCATTACGCAACCTATGCAACTAGGGATGAGTCGATTCGATACTCATAATGGGTATCAGCTCCGATACTGCCATTCTTTGCCAGATCGGGCATCAGTCAGACAGGGCCGATTTAAATCCGATATTGTGCGTATTATTCTGTGTTACTATTAAGCCGCACAAAAGGCATAAAAGCATTATAAAGCACAATAAAGTACAATTTAGTTTGTGTGCACTATATTCCAAGTCTTCTGAATCCATATGATTGCTTAATGTAAGGTACAGATGAATATTTAAGTCTTTACATCAGTGGTTCTCAAAGTGTGGGGTCCGCCGGGGAGGGGGGGGGTGGACGCCAGATTTTTTTATAGGTTTGAAGGGGGGGCGCGACCAAAAACGTTTGAGAACCACTGCTTTACATTAAAGTTCACGTAAACTCTTTTGTCCGCTGCGACTGTCAGTTATTCTCCATTGTCTGATCACATTCAGTTACGATAGTTAGCTCGGTAAAACTCTCTCCAAGATCATTCAGTGGACCCATTATTATACTTGATTTGTAGATAAATGTCTATGAGTTTGCATAAAATGACTTTATCTTACTAGAGTTTATTGTTGTTTCTAAATCATGTTACTTGTTAGAGCCAAACACAGGAGTAGAAAAGACTATAAATAGTTTTTAACGTGCACAGTAACTGAAATTTAAAACAGTTAAAAGAAAAAGCTCAATAAACTGTTGCTCAGGTAAAATACATTACGCATCAATATATTTTCCCTTGGTGCTTTGAACCAATACTGAACCCCAGGTATCGCAATCGATATCGGATGCAAAAAAGATGGACTGGAGCTTTCCTATATGCAACCAACATGCAGCGACACATTGAAACAAAGGAATACTGTACCATGAACAAACTGTGTGAACCTGAGAGGGACAGCAGAAATCAGGTAAAGAGAATCCATGTTCATTTACACAGCTAAAACAACACAAACACGCATTCAATGGGCTCTACTTTTTTTCAAAAGAAAAGTCCGACATTTACTAGGTAATAGCCAAAAGTTGCCATAATAGTACAATACTATGTACTGTAGTGTACATACAATAAAATAAATTACAATAACAAAGTTTAAATGAAAAAAATTATGAATTATAGTCTAATCCTACACACAAAAGTTTTAAAGAACAGTATTTATTTGAAATAGAAATTTTTTGTAACATCATAAATGTTTTTGTCACTTTTGATCAATATACTGTGACCTTGCTGAAAAAACATCTTACTGACCCCAACATTTTTAACAGTAGTGTGTGTGTGTGTGTGTGTATACAGTACATACTTTATAGATGATCTAAAATATGATCAAATATGATGTTCTGTGACATAACGTTCTTTTTGCCACAGATTCACAAGAGGAAAGCTTCTAAATGCTTCATTTGACAAAGGGACAAAATATTTTAGAAATAATAAGGAAATAATGCAAAATAATGCAACAATATTTTACTTTCATGACCTGTATAACCAATATATAACCAATGCATTTTCTCAATTTACTCACCATTGGCATGTGCATTAAAAATTGAATTTTGAGCCTGAATGTACAAACAGAGCATTACTGGAAGGGCGAGAGAAGGTTTGGTGTGGATGGAGGATGTGTACGAGATGAGGTGGGTTCCCCGGGGGTCTTCAGAGCAGCGTGTGGGGGCAGGGCTGCGCGTGGAGGGTACATCGCCCCCTCTCTGATTTATGTTTTCGACATGCTGACATATTGTTTTATTAGACCACCTATCATTCTTTCTTTGTTCTCATGTTCTTGTGCTTTCTGTTGGGGAAAAAAACTGCCAGCTGTAATTTCTGATTAAATACTCTCCACCCAAACAATGCTGCTGTTCTTTCTTTCTGACTGTTGTTTCTGTCATAGACTTCAGGAATACATTTGCTCAGGTACAAAGTTTTTGCCCCACAGCAAAAAGACAACACGCTGGCAGAATGGTGCACAAAAAGCTTACAGATGCCATGAAATCTAATGGATTCGATTTTTTATGCATTTTAGATCTAACTTTCAGCTGTGTGAAAAAAAGTGAAGTTTAGTTAACTTTCTGGAGTATACTAGCACACTCAAAACAAATGATTTTGCAGGGTCTTTAATTTTCAAAATGAAAACAACATGAAGCTCAATCAATGCATGTCACTGATCAAGATATGTGCATATTCTCTCTCAGAGAGGTTGCATAGCTAGACTAACGGTTATGTAATGCTTCATATAGATGATGTGTGATGAGGATGATGTAACTCCACACCACAGGAAGCTGTGTTAACATCTCTCTGAATGCGAGGGAGCTCTGCTCCGCTGAGGAGACGCTGGTGCTTTATGCTTTAATAAATTTAGATTCAGTGTAAAGATAAAATTCACACTGTGATTGGCTGATTTTCTTCCCTTGCCATCCAACAATATAAACAAAAAATGCGTGTAGCACTTTGCAATTCTTTAATACAAAACAGAATTAAGGCATAATGTGTGAATAATATTTTTGCTTTGCTTGGTATACTTTTATGAGTGTACAGCCAATTCATTATTCATGACCAAAACATTTGTATCTTTGTATCATAGATGATGTACTGTTGACATAACTTATTAACAATGTAAACAAACATTACATTATATAACGCTTGTAATTTATGTTGCATGTTTTATTGTAACATATTTATGTTTACAAAGGCAAAAAATATGCCCCATCCCAAAGCCCGAAAAATGCTAAAAAAAAATCCCCCCCCCCAAAATGATGACAAATTTAGACTTTTATTCACATTAAAACACTGATCAATGCACATACACAGAGTAAATAAAATATGGCAACTGGAAGCTCAAACGTGTTCCAAGACAAAAATCCCAGAACCTTGTTAGTGATGTAGAGGTGATATAAGAGTTGGGAAAATGGAGTGAACTCAATGAACTCATTGTTGTTCTACTCCTTAGCTCCATAATGCGCTTGAGCGTCACTGTTTTGAGCTCTCTGAGCCCTGATGAATATTTGAGTTGTGAAGGAGAAAAGCAACCGAAAGAGAGAAAGGAAATGTATTTCTAGAACACAGAGAGAAATCATCCTATAGTGACCCATTGTTCTGTTTCTCAAGAACTAAGTGAATAAATACTAAATCTGATTAGACTTTCCAAAGAAAGACTCAGATCAACACAAGCTGGCAGAGTTGTGAATTTAGGTGAATTTCAGCTAAATTAAGAGGTTTTCACTGGGGTTTTGTGTTCCACTTCCTGTCTAAACATGACCCAATTATATCCGATCCTCACTGCTAAATTCTGCTTTTATAGCCAGATCACTGCAGACTTGAATCTAGAAGGAAAAGCCTTCGTTTCAGTAATCGGTAAACCTGAAATTAGTTAACTAAAAGAGGTCAGGTTACAGAAAACAGTCTATAAACACAATGAATTAACCTGAAAACAGATTAAACAGATTTTGTTAGAATGGACAGAAATAACTGCAGGAGAATAAATGTCATTAGTGGTGATTTCACTATTAGTGATGTGTTGTTTGGTGATGCAAAGTGCTTTTAAAATTATGGAACAATGGAACTGCCAAAGAAGCAAAAATAAAGGTTAAAGCCTGAAGCCAGAAGACAAACCAAAAACAAAAAACGAGTATAAACATCAATACACCATACACAAGGTAAAAAGATTTGATGATGGAGAAAATACTGAGTAGTGATGCCAAAGTTGCAGCTTTTTTGATAGACTCAAACACATACTGTCGCATGTAGACAGCCACTAGCATCAGCTGGACCGGCAAACTGACGCCATTTATATGCAACAAATCTGTCCCACCAATTTGTTAGTATATGCACCCTACAGCAAGTTTGTGTGTGCGAGCGTATGTATCTGCGGGCACCATAAAACACCCATCTGTCAAGGTTGATGGATTCAGGGGCCTCTGGGGATTGTAGGATGTTTGAGGGAAAGCGAGAGAAACAGAGGTGACATGACATATTACAAAGAAACCTGACAGACGGAGTGGTTATGATTAATGACTGTCCATAGTATTCAGATTACAATACGCTCCATGCATGCACGCACAGCCACTGGAAAACAATAACGGTGCATGGATCCATGCTCAACCATATCCACACAAAGACAACCCAAAGATGCCAAAACCAAGAAATCAGGCCTGACATACTAGCTTTTTTATTTATTTTGTAACAAACCAGATCAGGATATAAAATGACACCAGACCTCCGTGGCTAACTGCAAATCTTTCTAGGAAGACAAATAAAGTGTAAATGCTCTTCACGGCTGATGAACCTTTTGCTGAAGGTGTTGCGAACAAGCTCACAGCTTAATCTATTCTAATACATGTCATCTGGAACCAGGCTGCCAGAAAGCTGTTTTCTTACACAATTATGTTTTGAGAAGGTGTGGGTTTGTGGAGAAACCTCAAAGAGAGTCAGTGGGAGAGAGCTGCTGGCTGTTGTTTGTCTCTGTGGGGAGCTCTAGAGGGGTTCGGGGTGAGAGGAGTTCTGTTCTGAATGGGTTTGTTGCAGTTCGAGTTACAGTGAATAAGAATACTGCCTCAAAGAAGACATGACATCCTGTTCCACCAGCACATGGACAATGAGAGTAGAGGCTTTTGAGGCATGAATTCTTCCACACTGTTACAACATAACAGTGGTCTAACACTGTTCCAGTCCAATTTAATCACTGTGCAGACATATAATCTCAATGTTAAAATCCTTCGCATAAAAATAATTTATGCAAAAAAAGTTCTGAAATCTTCATACTGTATATCTCCAACCAGGTTTACAAATCTATGTCTATTCAGCATTCAATAAGTTTGTCAATAAATAAATATTTTAAGCTCAATACCTAGTCAGAATGAAACCATGAGGAAACAATATCAATATGTGATAGGGCTGGGCGATATAGCTAAAAAATGTATCAACAATATAATGTTTCATATCGTTCGGTATCGATAATTATTGACATTTTTAATAACCTTTTGTAAAACAAAGAGCAATAGAAAAAAAATGTTTACATTTAACCACTGTATTTTTAAATTAACACAATTTATTGAGACAAGCAACAAATATATTTTTTTTAACAGTCAAACACACAATAAAAATTAAACAAATATCTAATTTCTAATGTTTTATATGCAGAACCTAATCAAGATCTTCTCCGCATTGAGCTTCTATATTTCTCTAATATTTTAAATGAATAACACAGCAGCGGCGCGTCTCGTGGGCTAGACTAACAAAACAAAATGCAACAACGTCACTTACATCATTATCACCACATCTCGTGCACCACTGATGACGCTCCCTGACGCACTCCTAATATTCAAATGCAAATGTTTATTTTAAACTCGACTAATATTACATTTTTTTATTCACAATCTCCTCATCACAGGCAGGCACAGCACTCAATTCAGCATGTGTTCATGTTTGTGTGTGCTGTCTGCGTCACTCATAGCACGTGCCTATATCGAGCACTATATAGAATTTTTTAAATATCGTTATCGAAGAAGGTGTACCGTCGATAAATATCGATACTGTTTTATCGCCCAGGCCTAATATGTGATAACAATATCTTTATTAATATTAATAATTATTATTGTTGCATTACTACTAAACATTAGAGGAAGATGATACTAATTCTATTAGTTCTGTCAGATTCAAATTAAAATATTTAATCATGATATACATAAACATACGCATTACTGTTCAAAAGATTGGGGATTAAGATTTTATTTTATTTTTTAAATAATTAACATTAAATTGATCAAACGTGGTAGTAAAGTCATGTATAAAGCAGCAAAAGATTTATATTTCAAATAAATGCTGTTCTTTAGAACTTACTATTCATCACAGACTCATTAAAAATGACCAGTTTCCACAAAAATGTTAAGCAGCACAATTGTTTCAAACACTGATTAGAGAATTTTCTAATGCTTTAACATTAATAAATGATGTCAGGGAATAATAAAATGCTATTATAGTGTAAGATATGGCTCCCTTTAAACCACATATGTATGAAAGAGAGCATTGTGTTGACAAAGCATAGCATTAGTTGCCTTACAGGGAGTAGAGGGGGATAAAACCCAGGGCTCGCAAAATTTCAAAATCGCTGGTAGCCCTTCGGGCAGACATTCTTCAGATTTTGGTAGCCCAAAATTAATTTAAGTAGCCCGAGTAAAAAAAAAAACATCAGCTGAACTTCACTGCGGACAAATCAGCATGATTAAAAACTTCAGTGATCGCTTTTTTTCTTCAAATAACAAGTCAAGAGAGTAGGGGTGCAACGGATCACAAAACCCATGGCTCGGATCATATTGCATTATCATATCAGATTTTGAGTAACAGATCGGGTAACAGATTTTGCAGATAAACAAAAAAAAAAAATATGGTTCTTTATTATTTAAATAACAGAATACTTCTTTGATACCACAGCAAAATCTAGTAGAATATAGGGATGTAACGATTCACTCAACTCACGATGCAATACGATTCACGGTACTGATTTCACATTACAATTTTCTCACAATTTTTCTTTTTAACAAAATGAGATTTAAGACAAATCATAAATGAAAAGGTGTCCCTTTATTATTTCTCCAACAAAATGCTGCACATTTCTTTGTGAAATTGAAATATGTCAAATAATAAAACTAACGTGAAATTTTAAAACAAATCCTAAATCAAATAATTTAATAATACAAATAAAATAAATCTCTTCATATAAACAAACTAAGGCTTTGGCTGTGCTTTTTCCATTTAAAATCAGAGGTAATTACTGCATTTTAATCACGATCCAAACAAAGATGCTAAATACATGCTATTTAGATTGCAATTAGATTGCATAATTTCGAAATTTGAAGTAAAAACAGAATGGTTTGATTTTAGCTTTGTGAATGAGACGCAAATGTCACTCTCTGACAGCAGGTGGCGCTTATGGAACAGCAGGTATTTATAGGCTGCTGCCCCTTTAAGACCGAATGCACGGATCCAATATAATGACGCATTTGAGATTTCTTTCTCCACTGTTTACGTTCACTTAAGACATAACCGACTGTGTTTAAGAGAATACTTGCCGAGACAGTTATTTTGAGATCATTTTGTGTATGTGTTCATTCAGATGTAAGGATACACGAAAGAGGAATCAATTCTGTGTACGCGCATTGTCTGAAACGCAGCTCTCTGTGCGCGCAGCTTCGAATGCGCGTGAATGGTTTAAAACGCGTGAATGTTTAAATCGGCAAGACTTAGAAACACGTGCAAACGATCAACTACGATCCGTTTTACCCCTCCAAGCTAGTGAACAACGCAAATCAAGGAGGGAATTTTATATCACTGTTCAAGATAGCCCGTCGTGCAGGGTGGTTAAACATTTTAGGATCCGTTTTACCCCTCCAAGCTAGTGAACAACGCAAATCAAGGAGGGAATTTTATATCACTGTTCAAGATAGCCCGTCGTGCAGGGTGGTTAAACATTTTGGTAGCCCGACTGGAAAACACAATAGCCCTGGGACGTCGGGCTAGCGATTTTGCGAGCCCTGAAACCCCACCCAGAGAGATCGTTATAACTGAAAGAGTTTCCACAAGGACATTCAACACAACACTTCACAGCCGAAGAGCTGAAAACACATGAAAAGACCATGAGATACTGACTAAAGGGGGAGAGATAAAGCGAAAGCAAGGCATGAAGAGAAAGAGGACTCCCTGAGGGAGAAGAGAAGGAGAGGAGTAAAGCATAAAAGCAATCTTACACACTTCCTGCCTGTGAAATGCTGCGGTTGTCGTCTGTGGCATTATATAACAAGCCACTACAGAGAAAAGCAAAACATCATATCGCTATCTACATTGATGTAACACTCTCAGGTCACTGTGTTTGGTATGATGAAAGTGTTTAGAAAGTTAGACGATGAACTTGTTTTCACTAGTTTTTCATACTAGTTCTGGTACTTTGGAACAGTGTACAAATTGGTACATTACAAAATCCAATAACTTTCTATAAAGCATTAAAAGCAAAAAGTTAGTTTTTTTTCTTCTTCTCCAGTGAACTATTAAATGTTAGATAAACTTAATTTGACAAAATGAAAATAGATATTTTACACCTTATTAATGGAAAGCATCAGCATGACAGTAAATGTTAATCACTTTAAGCAACATGTCTTTTCAATCAAGCTCCCTAAAGCTTCATTTGACAGGATCTGTGAGTGTTTGTATTTGATTTGACATAGTGACAGATATTGATTAGTTTTCCATCTCTCTACAAAACGGGAACAGCACTTAAAAGCTCTTTAATGGACAATAACAGATGAAACCCCCAGAGGTCAAAGATCAACTCCCAGTGGTCCCAAGCCAAGCAGATATGCTGAAATAAAAGGCCTGAGTGGTATTAATGGATCACACCAGCTTCTGACTCAATCAGGATGATCCTGGGGCTTTTAGAAACAATATGTCTAAACCAGGCAGGACAAGCGTCAAGGAGAGTTTACAGTGACAGCAACAAAGCCATTCATTGAGCTGTGATGCACACACAGCTTGTTCTGATTGGCTGTTATTAGTACTGTGGTTTCAGTGTGGGCAGAAAAATGACTTAAAGCTAGAAATTTGGTGAGGAATGTAGATGAAGATCAGGTGACTGTGATCATCATCATACTTTACAGTATTTTATCCACTTCATTAACATGCTTTGGCTTATTTCTCCCATAGAGTGACATGAATCATGATCATGTTGCTTTGTGGATGTGAATAGATGAATAGAAGTTTTCCCATCTCCCTATAAAACATGACCGTAGTACCAGGGTCCATTAAAAGCAGAAGGGAGTTGCAACAATGTGACCATTTAAGGATTTTTACATGTAGGAGCCAGAAAGTTGTTAAATAAATCAGGATCTCTCCAGGGAGGGAAGGGAAACATTTTGGCTCCGTCCACCTCAACCAGAGAAGTTAAGAAAACAGACGCTCAGAGGGAAAGATTTAAACAGAAGATCAGGCTCAGATACTCATGATGGCAACACAATCACAGCATTACATAATCGAAATGACAGAGACTGATTAGTTTGGAGGATTGTGTGTTTTAGAGCATAAGAGGGTCCAGATGTTGACCTTGCCCTCAATATCATGATCACAGACAAGTAAAGTCAGTATAATGTAACAAAGCATCTGGCATGTATTTAATATTATCCTAAACACATGAATGACAATGATTTAGCTCTCTGTAATTCTATCTTTATTTTCATTCCTTTTGGCCAGCTTTTTGCAGAATAATATCTGAAATAATAAAGTTTTTGTCTTAGTTTCACAAATCAAATCAGTAAAATATTTATTTACTGTATTTTATGAATACGTGAAAGATGTTTTTTTTTTTTGCTATTGTAAATCTCATGCTAGTGATGTTTACTGTACGTACCTAATATTAGAATAAAACTATTAAAAAAATAATAATAATAATTATCCAAAAACTCGGTATCGGCAAGTACCAAAAATAAAAGTATCGGTATCGGGTGAGTACTGGAAAAAGTGGTATCGGTGCATCCCTAATAATTATATACACTACTGTTAGTGGCAGTCTTTTTTTTTCCATTTGCAGTAAAAAATGTTTTTAAAGAAATTAATACCTTTATTCCGCAAGAATGCATAAAATTGATAAAAAGTGAACATTTTACAATAAATGCTGTTCTTTTTAATCTTTCTATTCAAAGAATCCTGAAATAAATAATAATAATAATAATAACAACAGCAACAATAATAATAATAAATGCTTCTTAAGCATCAGCATATTAGAACGATTTCTGATGGATCATGCAACACTGAACAATGGAGTAATGGCTGCTGAAAATCCATGCATGTAAGTAACCATGGTACTGATCGATTACTTTATGGATGTACCATAGTACTTACACCAAGCGGTATTTGAAAAAATATTTGAAATTACCATAGCATATGTAAAAACCACTTGCTACCAGCATGGTATGCACATCAAGAAGCCATGGTGACATCATACTTATAGTTGCTTAATGGTATAATTTCTAGTTAGTGAGTGAAAACGCAACAAATCTAGTAAAATGATGGTATATTTCACTGCTACACCTTTCCATACACGATTGCATCCTAATGTTTATCAGTAGCAGCTGTTTGAGTGCACAGCCATTATCACATTAGAGGGCTGTGATGAGGTTTAGAGAAGGCCAGCGGACAGGTGCAGTATGACTTTAATTAAACCTGATGATGTATCTTTCCCAGAGTACAGCTGCCTACTCCACACTCATTACCCCTCTCTTACTATACTGTGTGTGTATGTGCCATCATTATATCCACAGCACAACATATCATTCCACAGCTACATTGCTTTAAAAATTTGCTGCTCCTGGTGTTAGATCCTTCAAAAGAAGTCCTGATCTCAGACATACAAACCCAACCGAATGAACTGGATGCAGAAAGTTTCAAGTTCACAAACTGAATCAAGCATATATATTATTGACCTAAAGGGTTGTTGGAATGTCTCAGTAATAACCTGTATAAAGAGCCTCAAATGAATCTAAATCTGCTTCAGTATCAACCTGTGCACTGCACAAAGTCTCTTCTCACCACCGATTTAAACACCCTCTTTTAAACGCACTTAAACACGGACAAGGCCTCTCACATGCACAGAAAGAAGTGACTTTAGTTTCAGAAGCGGCTTGTCTTCCTGTCCAGGAAGGAAGGTATTAACTAGAAGGCCAAGCAACCAAATATCTCTTAAAAATATACTTTACACCATAGGAGAGAGTTAAACGGGCCATAGGTCACACATACTAAAGGGTGAGTGTGAAGTGCACCTCTATAAGAGCAGCTGTGCCCTTCTCACTTTGAAGACTTGGTTTCTATTCCGAGGGAATATAAGATGGTTGTTTGGCAGATTGTGCTACAAACACACATACAGTGAAACACTGTGAAACTTTCTGCAAAAGCTCATGTGCTCCAACCTACTGGCCAACAACATAAAGAAACACCTTTTTTAAATTGGTAATATATTTGAAAATCGCAATATTAGTAAACAATATCGAAAATAATCAGATTCAATACACATAATCAGACTAACTCTTTCAAGTAATGGAATATACGTAGAATTACATTACTCATTAAATGTATACCACACAAATAATTAAATACTTTATTTATTTAGCCTTGTAGCCAGTTAGGGGTTCACACAAAATGTGTTTTTTGTATTCTACTGCAGTGCTTTTCTATTGTTTTTATGTGTAAACATGCGCCAGCTGGACATCTTTGAACGTTTTGCTACGTTCCGATTTTTGCAGTGTCTTTTTAAAAAAGGTCCCAGGACATTTTTTTTATTATTCCACTGTCATGCATCTTGTGTTTTTAAACACAAAAATGCATGATGTGTGAATGGCCTCTTACAATATAGACAAACAAAAATAAATCCTTGTATATTAGTGGAATTTATAGCAAGCATGTATCAAACTGTAACAAACAGTAATTCTATCTGTAAGGCTGTGCTACCAACACTATCTAAGGTAAGGTTATGGTGTAGTTTAGGGATTAGGGTTTCAGCGTTATGTAGGCAATCAGCACTGTGATTGAAATATCCAATGAAATATTTAGAATCGACTGCAAGGTGGGGTTTGAGCTTTATGCAAAAAAATTAAAAATAAAATAAAAATAAATAAATCACTAGTGAAAAAAAAACAAATATAGCGCAAAAGAGAGAGAGTGTGGCCAGGAAAAGTTTTTTAACATTACTTTACACAAAAAAAGTACCGATGTAGCATAATTAAATACTTTTATTAGGGATGCACTGAAATGAAAATTCTTGGCCGAAGCCGAAACCGAACAAAATTAAACACTGGGCCGAAGGCCAAATACCGAACACGGTTTTTCGAGTTTTTTCCCCCAATGTATTTTGCCAAAAAAAAAATTCATCATTGCATAAATTAAAAAGCCAAAATGTGCTTTTTACTGTTTTGTCTTGCTTTT